>NW_025791318.1:525337-638289 GCF_907164935.1 Osmia bicornis bicornis
CCAATGAATATTGTGGATCTTTCTTTATCTTTGTCTTTGTCCTTGCTTAACTCTATATGCTTTACCATTTATTTCCTATTCTACACAATTTTACAGTTTCACCTAGTTACACATCTTATTTTGTACTCTTGTTCTAGGTTATGGATTTACAAGATCGCCTCTCATCTCTGTGTATATTTCAACACCGATTTTCTGTGTCATTCTCCTACTACTACTCCTATTACAAGCACAATGGGTAGCAGCGTATTAAGATAAGTACCCGTATTTCTGTTATCTGCATACTTTTCTGTCTGCTTGGCTAACCCTTTCTTGTATATATATATAATATTTTCTTTGCTATTTAAGTATTTTCTAAAATAACCCTTTCCTATCCTGGATTTTAGTGCTTTCTAGGCTATGGTTAACACTGGCTACTTCCAGGTAAGTTGTTTTTCCTATTTTATTCTATTATATATTATACCTTTTAATACCTTCTCGTTTACCCTGTTTCAACTATAATCCTTCCGTTCATTGATGCAGTTACACCGGGATACTTGTGTTATTTCATTCTTTACTTTTCAGCCGTCTTATGGACTGCTTATGTTCCTGCCAAGATACCAGTGTCCGGCTACGCGGGACATGCTCATGGTTAATGTGCTGCTATTTTTGTTACTGTTATTTGGTTTCTCAACATTTTCTAGTAAGTATTTATTTATTTCTTTTTTTGCTTTTTCTTATCTCCTATCTTCTTTAGTTTTATATTTTCGTATTTTCCTATTCTACTCTAAGCGTTATCTGTTTTATGCTGCAGGATAGTTCATGTTCTACATTTACTGTCATTATTTCTTTTATTAAAACTTATTTCAAGATTCTCTGTCTGATTTTAAACTATTCCATTGGTCAATTTTAAAATATATATTTGACGTCTCACTGTACGTTTCTTTTCTGTAAAATTCTAGAGGTTATTCGTTAAAAATTTTTTCTTTTCTTCTTTTTTCTCTCTCTCAGATTTAGGTCCATTGTTAAAAAATCTTTTGTTTTTTCAGTAGAACATGTTTCTAATCCTTTGTTACATTAGGATTTCCTATTTTTCTGACTTCTGTTTGTACATCCTTACTTGGTGAAAATGCATTATTACTAGTCTTTTCTTTCTATTTAATATGTTCATTTTTTGCTTTTCTTTTCCTTAATTCCTCTTTTCTTTCCTAGACTTCTTGTGTCTTTCTTCTTTCTCAGTTCTTCCCTGTTTTCCTTTTCATATTTACATTTATCTTTCATTGTCATAATTATAAAATCTCTTACTGTTACATTTTTTTGCTTATCTTTCAACAAAGTCCTCAGGTTCTGTTCTTTCCACCTTATAGGATATATATTCCGTTCCAGGTCTCTTCTCTCTTGTGCCCATCTTGTACAATGGAACAGCGTATGGACTACCTCATCTACCTCTTCGTTACAAAACCAGCAACTGCTATTTTCTTCCTTCTTAATTTTATGCAGGTATGTTCCAAAGCATCCATGGCCCGTTAGCACTTGCATTGTGAAGTGGTCCATAATTGGGGCCCCTTCTTTCACCCATTCCTCTATATTAGGAATAATGCTGTATAGCCATCTTCCTTTTGTACTCAGGTCCCATTCTTTTTGCCATTTTTCGTTCATCAGTTTTGTTTCCTCTTTCTTGATATCTTTTATTTTTTCCTTTTTTTCTTTTCCTTCCAGTTCATTTAATTCTTTTTTGCTCCTTTCAAAGATCCGGGCTCTTCTATCGGCCTCTAGATCCCATGGTGGTACTCCGGCTATCACGCAAAGGACTTCGGTTGATACTGTATTGTACGCTCTCAGTACTCGCCCTAAAGCTATCCTTTGTACGCTGCGTATTTCGCTGACATTTATCTTGTACTGTACAGCTCTTCCCCATATTGGAGCGGCGTACATTACGACAGACTCCGCCACCCTGTAATATAGGATCCTGGCTTTCGTACCGGCTCCTCTTATATTGGATTGTAGCATCCCCAGACATATCGCATACTTCAGCGCTCTATCCATGGTGTTCTTGATGTGTTCTTTGAACACCTGGTTCGTTTCGAAAATTACCCCTAGGTATTTAGCTTTTTCACTAATTTTTATCTCTTCTTCGTTTATTTTGACAGGGATGCCCTCTACGCATTTTCTTCCAGTAAGCAGAATTGACTCTGACTTCTGGGGTGCTAATTCTAGGCCTTCTCCCTGGAACCAGGTTAGTATATCCTTCATTACTTCATTTGCTATTATTTTGATGGTCTCGAGGTCTTTTTCTATGATGATAATACCCACATCATCGGCGAAGGCAATAAGATATACATCTCTTCTTATTGTCTTTTTAAGGAGCCCATCGTACACCAAGTTCCACATGAACGGTCCGATCACCGATCCCTGTGGAACTCCTCCAAACACTTGGATTCTATCGGTGCCATCCGAGGTATTTACTATAAGCCATCTATTTGAACCTAACCTAACCTAACCTAACCTAACCTAACCTAACCCTAACCTAACCTAACCTAACCTTTTTTTTTTTTTTTTTTTGTTATAAGAGAGGAAATGCATTTGCGCACGCGCGGGTTGTTCCCTCATTCACTCTATTCGGCTGGTGAGGGCCCGGGCAGTGTGGGACTCATACCCGCCCTGAGGGGGCAGCCTGGCGCCCGTTTGGTGGAGGCAAACCCAAAGAGGCAACCCCAGAAGGGGGCAACCTGGCAACCCGACCCCGAAGGGTGGGGTTTAGCCCAAGAGTAGGTCACAGCCCAGAAGGGGCGACCTTGAGCAGGTAGTCCAGAGGGGACAGTCCTGCGGCTGGATATACTACCCACTAAAACCTCTCCCCTGTGTGGGCCGCCAGTACCTATACCTATCCTTTGGGATATCAAACAGGTTACCAACGTAGCCACAACGGCGTTTTGGCAATTCAATGCATTTCGCATTATTCCGTCCTCCCGCAAAAACGCCATGTAACATGGGGCATCTGCGGATCCACGCCGTTGCACCTCCGATCTAGCGGTAAGGACATTTTAAACCTGAGAAATACACGCAGGAATTTTTCTTCAGCAACGGCCGGCACCGGGGCATCCTCCAGGATCGCGCCTTCCCGGCGTGACCGCGCCACTCTTCGCCTGCCTAGCATTGCCAGGACAGGGGTTGTACTTCAGCACGGCCAGGACAGGGACATCGTATCTCCACAGTTGACCGTGCCCCTCTTCGTCCTCCTGGTGGGTTGATATTGATGATGTGGCTTTTCCTAGATGTCATCACGCCCACCTGACCTGCCACGAGGACAGGCCGTTTTTCTTCAGCAACGATCGGCACCGGGGCATCCTCCAGGATCGCGCCTTCCCGGCGTGACCGCGCCACCTCTTCGCCTACCTAGCACTAATGCCAGGACAGGGGTTGTACTTCAGCACGGCCAGGACAGGGACATCGTATCTCCACAGTTGGCCGTGCCCCCTCTTCGTCCGCCTGGTAGGTTGCTGATGATGTGCCTTATCCCTGAGGTCATCACGCCGACCTGCAGAGGCAGGAACATATTTTTCTTCGACAACGGTCGGCACCGGGGGGATATCCTCAAGGATCACACCATCCCGGCGTGACCGCGCCACCTCTTCGTACGCTGCAACCCTCGATGACATGTCCCATACATGCTTTACACTCACACACAAACACTCAAATGCTCACTCACTCATGATAAGCATGCTTTGAATGTAAATGCGACAATCCATCTATCTAACTACAGTGAATGATGGATAATAACCCATGAGCCCACGGGGCCCATGAAGCCCATGATTAGAACATCCCATAAACAATAAGTAAATAACAGCTGAAAGCTAAAGGCAAACGCTAAAAGCTAAAAGCTAAAAGCTAAAAGCTAAAAACTAAAAATAAAGTAAAGTAAAGTAAAGTAACAGCTGACAGATGAATACAATAGTGAATAATAAACAGTAAATAATAGTCAATAATAGTAAATAATAATCAATAATAATAAACGTAATAACATAATTAAACGCGATTAAGGTGATTAAATAATAAAGGAGAATTGAGGAATTAAGAAAATAAGAATAAAGAATTTAAAATAAAGAAAGAAATAAAGAAAGAAAGAATGAAATACCGTGAAGGTATAGTATAGATACAATGAAATGAATTTCAAAATAATATAACCACAGATAATATAAACCATAAAATAGACACCTTCAAGATGTCGGGTGACAGAATATATACAGAGATATAACCTTAACCCTAACCCCTAATGTGTCAAAACAAGGATTGTCAACAGGAAGCAAGAACAGTGTAAGAAGACTCGTTAAGAATGGGAACAAGAACAAGATTACCTACTAAAAAGCCTGATAGTCAACTCAGAAAAAGGAAACAAGCAAGGTAAGATAATAATTACAATAATTGTAACAACGCACCATAAAATAAACAGGAATAGCACAACTTAATAACATGCATATTAATTCCCACAGAAAAGCACACTGTCACCCTATTACGACAGAACTATAAAATAACAATACCAGAGATAGACATCATGAATTAATTGAATTAAAGAATATCAAAGAAGAATCAGAATATCCAAGGATATAACAGGCGACAACCAAGGAAACGACAGTAAAATAAAATAAATAGTGATAAACAGTGATAACGCGGCACAAATAACTAAATATAAAATATAAGTATATTGAATATAGAATAACCGCATCAAAGCAAACCATAAATATATTAATTTAATCTACAACACTTTGTACCACCATAAATATAAAATTAAACTAAATCGTAACAGTAACTTTAATTCAGTTAATACAGAATGAATGAACAATAACGGAGTGAAAGAATGAACGAATTATCAGTGAAGTTATTAATAAAGAAATTAAAGAGAATGAAGTGAATAGGAAGCGTAAAGTATAAAGTGAAAGCCACGACCAGCATAATGTAATAATATAGGGTAAAGCAACGCAGTGTAATATAATGCAATGTAATATAATAATGTAAACAAATGTTATATAATAAATAAAGTAGAATATAAAATACAAGAAGTAGACTCAAAATATAACCGTAAAGCTTATTAACTAAATACTCTATTTCTATACCAAAGTAAATTATATGTTAAATGGTAAATGGTGGATGATAAGTGATCGTGTCAATGCAAATGTACATAGAACCAATTATTTCATGACATTTCAAAATAAGGAAATAAACAACACGTAAATATTCAAATCAAATATAAACTGTGTAATTCAGTTAAACACTATGCTACTGCATAGTGTAAGAATAAATCAATCAATCAATCAATAAGTAAAGTATTCTAAACTAATATTTAAAATGGTGAAATTAAACAGAACCCGCGCAGCATGAAAGCATTTGAATGGACAAAACCACTCATCATCACAGAAGAATAGCAAAATTAATTAAGATAAATCAAATCAAATCACCAACCTCAACTGGTCAGAATAAATAAATGAATGAATAACGAATAATGAATAAATGAATGAATGAATGAATGAATAAATCAAGGAAAAGAGAAACAACAGAATACTAGCAAGTACGAGTAAGGTAAAGTAAAATAAACCATTGAAAAGTAAAATTCAGAGATGAGATAACAAAGACAAATGACAATTATTTTCAGCAAACCCTAATGCGCCAAAGCCACGGTGTCAAAACTAGCATGCAAGGACTAGCTAAAAGGAACGACATTGAATAAGAGAACTGAATTGCAACTGAAAAGGAAAAGAAAAGAAAGGAAACAAGGTAAGGTAATGCAACATACTATAAAACAACAGTAATTACCCATACTGATGACATGACTATTAAATTTAAATTACAGAAACAGCCCACCATCATGGAAGAGCAACATTATGACCAGAGAAAGACGTCATGAATAAGCTGGATTAAAGGAAATCAAAGGAACACCAAAACATTAATGAATATCAAGGATGCACAGGGAAATCAAGAACAAATCAAGAAGCGATAATGAAACAAAATGTATAACAGCGATAACGCGACCTAATAAATTAGAGTAATAATAAATATATTAAATACAATATAAAATAAAGAATAACCATGGAAGCAAATCATAAATATATTAATACTAATACAATCTACAGAACTTTGTACCATCGTGTGTTAAAATAAACTAAATCATAACAGTTACTTTAGTTCAATTTTATTCAGGACGAATGAACAGTGACAGAGCGAAGGTAGTAATCAACATAGTATGATAATGTAATAATGTAATGTTCCGCAATATAACGTAGTGTCACGTAATATAATGTAAAACAGAAGGTATTATACTAAAGTAAAATACAAAATACAAATACAAGAAGTGTGTTTAATGAAATAATATAGTACAATCGTACAGATTATTAGCTACAATATTCCATCTCTTAACCAGAATAGCCTACAAGTTAAATCATAAATTATAAACTACAAATTATAAATTATAAATCATAAACCGTAAATAATTGTGGACACCGCTTGTCAGCACAAAGGAAAGAAATTAGAGTAAAATAAATTAAACCCTTTGACTATTAATCAGATAAACAATGAGCAAAGAACGAATGAATGACTGAATAAATAAATAGTAATGAGTAAATAATAAGTGAATAACGAAAGATTGAATATATGACTGCGAGCACAACTATAGAAATTAAGAAACTGGGAAATTGAGGAACCGAGAAATTGAGTAAATAAAGAAATAAGAAAAAGCGAAGAGGAAGTGAAAATGAAAATGGGAAAGTGTACTGCAAGCCGTAAAGTGTAATGTGCAAGCAAAATAACCAGCACAATACACTGTGATATAAAAGAAAAGAAAATAAAGAATGAATGATACCGTGAAGGTATAGCATAGATACAGTGAAGTGAATTTCAAAATAATATAACCATAGATAACATAAACCATAGAATAGACACCTTCAAAGATGTCGGGTAACAGAATATACATAACCTTAACCCTAACCCCTAATGTGTCAAAACAAGGATTGTCAACAGAAAGCAAGAAGAGTGTAAGAAGACTCGTTAAGAATGGGAACAAGAACAAGATTACCTACTAAAAAGCCTGATAGTCAACTCAGAAAAAGGAAACAAGCAAGGTAAGATAATAATTGTAACAACGCACCATAAAATAAACAGGAATAGCACAACTTAATAACATGCACATTAATTCCCACAGAAAAGCACACTGTCACCCTATTATGACAGAACTATAAAATACCAATACCTGAGAGAGACATCATGAATTAATTGAATTAACGAATATCAAAAAAGAATCAGAATATCCAAGGATATAACAGGTGACAACCAAGGAAACGACAGTAAAATAAAATAAATAGTGATAAACAGTGATAACGCGGCACAAATAACTAAATATAAAATATAAGTATATTGAATATAGAATAACCGCATCAAAGCAAACCATAAATATATTAATTTAATCTACAACACTTTGTACCACCATAAATATAAAATTAAACTAAATCATAACAGTAACTTTAATTCAGTTAATACAGAATGAATGAACAATAACGGAGTGAAAGAATGAACGAATTATCAGTGAAGTTATTAATAAAGAAATTAAAGAGAATGAAGTGAATAGGAAGCGTAAAGTATAAAGTGAAAGCCACGACCAGCATAATGTAATAATATAGGGTAAAGCAACACAGTGTAATATAATGCAATGTAATATAATAATGTAAAACAAATGATATATAATAAAATAAAGTAGAATATAAAATACAAGAAGTGGACTCAAAATATAACCGTAAAGCTTATTAACTAAATACTCTATTTCTTTACCAAAGTAAATTATATGTTAAATGGTAAATGGTGGATGATAAGTGATCGTGTCAATGCAAATGTACATAGAACCAATTATTTCATGACATTTCAAAATAAGGAAATAAACAACATGTAAATAAATCAAATCAAATGTAAACTGTGTAATTCAGTTAAACACTATGCTACTGCATAGTGTAAGAATAAATCAATCAATCAATCAATAAGTAAAGTATTTTAAACTAATATTTAAAGTGGTGAAATTAAACAGAACCCGCGCAGCATGAAAGCATTTGAATAGACAAAACCACTCATCATCACAGAAGAATAGCAAAATTAATTAAGATAAATCAAATCAAATCACCAACCTCAACTGATCAGAATAAATAATGAATGAATAACGAATAATGAATAAGTGAATGAATGAATAAATGAATAAATCAAGGAAGAGAGAAACAACAGAATACCAGCAAGTACGAGTAAGGTAAAGTAAAATAAACCATTGAAAAGTAAAATTCAGAGATGAGATAACAAAGACAAATGACAATTATTTTAAGCAAACCCTAATGTGCCAGAGCCACGGTGTCAAAACTAGCATGCAAGGACTAGTTAAAAGGAACGACATTGAATAAGAGAACTGAATTGCAACTGAAAAGGAAAAGAAAAGAAAGGAAACAAGGTAAGGTAATGCAACATACTATAAAACAACAGAAATTACCCATACTGGTGACATGACTATTAAATTTAAATTACAGAAACAGCCCACCATCATGGAAGAGCAACATTATGACCAGAGAGAGACATCATGAATAAATTGAATTAACTAATATCAAAAGAACATCAAAACGTCAACGAATATCAAGGATGCACAGGAAAATCAAGAACCAAATCAAGAGGCGATAATGAAATAAAATAAATATCAATAACAGCGATAACGTGTCATAATAAACTAGAATATATAAATATAAATATACTAAAATATAAAATATAGAATAAAGAATAACCGTATGGAAACAAATCATAAATATATTAATACAATCTACAGAACTTTGTACAATCAAGAGTTAAATAAACTAAATCATAATAATTATTTTAATCATAATAATTACTTTAATTCAATTCAATTCAGTTCAGAATGAATGACAGTGATAGAATGAAAGAATGAACAACTGAACAATAGAGTAATCAATTAAAGATACTAATGAACGAGTTAAATAAGGTAAATAGTTATAAGTCATAAAGTATAAAGTGAAGGTAGTAACCAACATAATGTAAATAGTGTAAATACTGTAATGTCACGTAATATAATGTAAAACATAATGAATTATACTAAAATAGAATACAAAATAAAATACAAGAAGTGAATAAAATATAATACAACCGTACAGATTATTAGCTACAATACTTTATTTCTTTCCCAAAATAGCCCATAAGTTAAATTATAAATTATAAATGGCAAACGATAAACGATGAATGATTATGTCAATGCAAATGCAAATAGAACTTACTGTTAAATGTTGTATCAAAATAAACTAACTGAAACGACAATAATCAAATCAAATATAAAGTACGCAGTTCAATAAACACTGCACCAGTATATAGACTGAATAAATAATTAAATAAATGAGTAAATAAATAAGGATACTTAAATAACAAGGTTATAATAAAACCACGCACAATCAAAGCATTTGAATTGACAAAACCACCCATCATCACAGAGAGAGCAAAACCAAAGTAAAACCAAAGTAAAATAAATGTAAAATAAATCATATTCATTAACTTTAATTGATCAGAATGAATGAGTGAATGAATAATGAATGAATGAATATATGGAACCATTAAGAAAGTAAGATTAAGAAAGCTAAAGGTTAAGAAAAATAAAGAAGGTAAGGCGTGAGTGAAAACAAGAAGCAGGAATGTATCAGAACGAATGAACAATGATAGAATGGAAGAATGAACGACTGAACAGTGAAGTAATCAATTAAAGATATCAAAGAAGAATGAGGTAAATTATAGAGTAAATAATAAGGCATAAAATATAAAGTGAAGACCGTAACCAATATAATGTAAATAATGTAATGAATGTAAAGTAATGTAATGTAATATACTGTAAAACAAATGAAATATACTAAATAGAATACAAAATACAAGAAATGAATTCAATAAAATATAACCGTAAAGATTATTAACTACAACACTCTATTTCCTCAGCAAGATAGATTATAAGTTAAATTATAAATATAGACTGGAATACATAAATATATAAGTAAATAAATAATAAGGATACTTAAATTATAAGATTATAACAAACCGCGCACAATCAATCAACACATTTGGATGGACAAAACAACCCGTCATCATAAAGAAAGCAAAACTAAGATAGAATAAAATAAAATAAATAAAATAAATCATATTCACTAACTAACTTTAATTGACCACAATGACTGAGTGAATGAATGAATGAATGAATGGAACGATTAAAGAAATTGAAGATTAAGGAAAGGAAAGAAGGTGAATGAATGAAAGCAAGCAAGAAAGCTAATGTAATACAATATTATAAGTAAAGGAAGGAAGGAATGAACACCCACCACCCACCAATAAACCACACAAAACAAACTACACCAAGAGCACAAAAGCAATCAATCACTCATCACACGACACCATTAAAACAAGCATACTAAAGCTGAAATAAAACTAAAACCAAACTGAAACTAAAAGAAAACAGTTAATAACACAACCCGGATTGTCCAATTCATTCATTTAAGCATATTACACTGCTGCATCGTTACAAATATAAAATGAAATGAAAATAAAAGAAAATGAAAATGAAATATGACAAAAATGAAATGATAATGAGAAGAACTTGAACTAATCAACGAAACAGCAGTGCAAGTCACGTAAACCATAAACACACATTATACACTGATATAAACCATTGATAACCGATGAGATTCACAAAACACAGTGAAAAACAACAACAACGGTAAATGCAATAAAACAAATGGAACGATAAATGAATTGAACAATGAAATCACGTACAAGGCGTAGATTGCGCAGATTTATTAAGCACATTGTACAATTATATCGTTGCGAATAAATAAATAATAAATAAAATAAACTTAAACTTAAACTTAAATGAGACAAAATAGAAATACAATAATAGGCAATAATCAATATTACGCGAGTTGCATAAATCATCAAGGCATATTACCCCACTGCATTTCAATAAATAAATAAATAAATAAACGAAACAAATGACACAGAATAACATAAAACAGAAATATAAATATATAATGAACGGCGAACGGCGAAGGAAGAGTAAAATAGATATAGAACACCATAAACAATAAAATAATAAGAGGAAACATGAAAATAAAATGAAAATAAAATAAAATAGATGTATATAGAATAACACGTTAAAATGACAATAGAAAAATAAGTGGAAGGCTATGCCGCGAACAATCACCGAATAAACAAGATAATATAACAATCGATTAATCGAATAATCGAATGTGTTAATAAATGGAAATAATTAAATAATACAGCGGGGTAACGTGCCAGTCAAACACATGCAACCAAATAGTAATAATAAAGTGAATTAATATTAATAATACTAATAATAACAAAATATCGAAAAATATCGAAAAATATCGATGCACTTTCACACAAATCACTTAATAAACCGTCGCAATAAACGTAAAACAAATGAATAAAAACGCAATAAAGGAATAAAAGTAATACGTCACCGAACCGTTGACCTAATTTCACATCGTCTGTCCTCTTCTATCCAAGGCCCTGGCCGCGCGTGCAGCCGTCTGTCCTTCTTCAACTACGGCGGCCATCTTGAAAACCTGTCAATTCTTGCACGCACTTCCTTAACCAAATTAATCACAAAATCACTCAAAAAACGCGGAATTACACTACGAAACGTTAATAATTAATTAGAATTATCTTTAAATAATGTCAAATGTTTATAATTAGCACCACGAACACCGGAAACACGGCATCGAAATACCGCGTAACACGCACACCACGTTTTTAACGATTATTAATAAATTAATACAATATTTAATTGAAAAACGACACATTAGTACTTCCGAACAAACAATAAAAATGATTTTAACAAAAAACGCGAATATCTAAGCAACTATCCACCGCGTTGCAAATCTGACCGCGGAGCGACCACGAAACACGTCCGCTCTCCTCGACGCGTCGAGCGGGAATCCACCCAACCCTAACCTAACCTAACCTAACCTTACCCAACCCATCCCAACCTAACCTAACCCAACCCAACCTAACCTAACCTAACCTAACCTTTTTTTTTTTTTTTTTTTTAACGAGATGGGAAAAAATGCATTTATGCAGACCGGGCAAGATGTTGTGGGCCCGGTACTGTGGGACTCCCAATTATGGTCTACCCACTAAAAAAAAAAACCCACCTCGGTTTCTCTTTCTTGGAGCCTAGGCCTGAAGAAAACTCCGCCCCCGGAACCGCTTTGATCATAGATCTGTAGCATTACTTCAGGAACGGGCGGCACAGCAAGGCTACTAATAATCTGTTTCACCCATTAGGCGGGCGTCAGCTTCAATTCACTGGTGCGTCCAAAGCACCGCCACCAACTGGTGCAGTTCACTGGTTATGTCCGTCCCGTAATACATTGTCCTTCTCATCTAGTCAGTGGTATAAAAACTAATAGGTCATTGTCAATATAAAAATCACGCGAGGAGTGTCATCTTGTCAAACATATGTGTCCGTCCGGCTATTAAAATAGAGTATCCGTGTCAGTATCATTAAATAAAATAGCGAAAGTCCCATGCGTAAACTCGCCGACTCATTCTATGCTTCTGGTCCAATGAAATAAAATCAAATCAGAGTAAAGTAAAATAAAACGTAAAATAAATAAATAAATAGAAGTCAGTCAATTTACATAAAATAAAACATCCCATCAGTTTCACTAACTAAAACAAAGACCCGGTGTGTGAACACACCAGTCATATCTTTATATTCTTCGGCTCCATTAGGTTCCACGGACCTGGCCAATTGTACAGGCTGGGCGGGGAGGTGATACCCCGACGTGGCGCGTCCCCAGGTGGCGGATAGGGGAATGCTCGCCATGCACTTGTCGGAGTGCACGGAGGGTAGGAGTGAAATAAAATAGCTCCCGCGGACCAAACACCGAGGGAAGGAAAACCCTTCAAAACCTCCCCTGTGACTGGGGGACAGAATGCAGAAACGGTAACCCCTGCCTGTCGTAGGAGGCGACTGAAAGGGGGACGCTCGCTGCCGCTGGAACAGCCTCAATGAGGACTTGGGGCGATGCCGGCGGGGTCCTTGGGCTACGGCCCCTGGACCCTGGAAGGTACTACCATGCCGGTAAGGTCCAGGTGTGAGAGGCGATGAAGGTTGCAACGGCGTCGGTGAGTTCTCCAGGGGCCAGTCTGCGTGACAGTCTGGTGCGGGTAGCGAACCCGGAGTGCCCTAGCAATTATACCGTAATCCAGTGGTCACGTTTCGCTGGAACGGGAGGCTTACCTTAACTGGCCGGCCTGCGAGGATGACAACCTCTTCAAAAATCCCTAGCCCCAAGCTGCGGCACGCGGTGAGGAGGGTGCTCCTGGAGTCAACGCCAGGGGTGGCTGGTGGGTGCACCAGTCGCTAGCGACCAACCCCGGGGTACCTGGCGACCCCCTGGGTGTATCTGCCTTACCCAGGTAAGGCGGCTCTGCCTGGGCGGACCTACGTTCCCACCAACTCGTGGGATGAATATGGCAAATTCTATGGAAGATACGTTGGGACTACAGTCGGTAAATGAGGAAGACAATATCTTTGTGAGGAAACCAAGATTGAGCAGAACACCCCCTAGTGCGAGAAGCAGGGACTCTAGACAACCTCTCGGGAGGCTGGAATTTGTGGGTCTGACCGGCGATGAAACAGTGGAAGAGGACAACGCACCCAAGCAGAAGTGCACTAAGGGTAATACAATAGTTGAGGTATCTCACCAGATAAGAAGAGAGAGCCTCACCCTGGAAGAGAAGATGGATATCAGCCTGAGGGCTATCGAGAAGATCCTTGAGGCGATCAGTGGCCATAATATGGTTTTCGACAATCTAATCCTGAAAAAGGAGGGGGAGATTGACCCTATAATAACCAACACCTATGTATCAATGAAAAACTGCTTGGAAGAGGTTGCGGTTGCGGTGGATGGCCTTAGAAATGTACATACCAAGCACACCGAAAAGTCGAAGGGTGCGGGAGCCTACCGCAGTGCGAAGAGAACCCAGACGACAGCACTGGCGAATATAGATCGGGTACCTGAAAAAGAAAAAAGAAGCATTAGCACTCAAACGGAGGAAGAGACTGGGGATGATTTCCCTCCCCTTCCGGCTGTGAGACAGCAGAAAAGGAAAGAAATCACGCCCCCCACAGATAAAAGTGGGAAGAGAACGAGATTTGCCAGGAACACGGACGAGCTACCTACGGAAGGAACAAATAGGGAGGAAGAATTGGTACCCGGACAGGGTAGAGGGGAAGTAAACGGGGAGCAGGAATGGTTAGTGAAAGGAAAAAGAAGACGAAGAAAGGAGGTGGAGGTGGGTGTCAACAGAACAAACGAGACCCCGAACAAGAAGGAGGGAGCCAGGTTGGCGAGTGGCAGAGAGGGGGGAAGGAACATCCCTAGGAAAAATGTTAAACCTCAGGCAATAGCTGTGCGCTTCGGTAAAGATAAGTCCTTCGCGGAAATACTGAAAAAAGTGAAAGGAGCCGCGGGCAAGACACCTGAGGGTATCAGGGCAGTAAAGCAGACCAGAGCCGGGAACCTGCTTATAGAATTTTCCCCTGGTGCGGATCTTGAGAGCCTCAGGAAGAACTTAGACGGTAGGCTGGGACCAGACGTAGAGGTGGCAAAGCTGCAGACGATGGTAGATATAGAAATACGAGGAATAGACCCCACCGTGGAAAAAGAAGAGGTTATAGAAGCCATCAAGAACGAAATTGGTCATGAAGCTAAGGGGGTCAGAGTCAAAATCCTTCGGACAGACCCCAGACAAAATAAAGTTGCGGTTATCGAAGGCCCTGCGGTGGATATGAATCGACTGCTTAGAGGGGATAGAATCAAAATTGGATGGACCATGGTAACAGCGAGGGAAATACCGCGACTACTACGCTGCTACAAGTGCCATGGTATGGGACATATGGCAACTAATTGTAAGGTCACTGAAGAAGCAGGTGGAATATGCAGAAAGTGTGGCGATACCGGGCATCATATGAGAGATTGCGTAAAGGAGCCTAGGTGTAGACTCTGTGTGGCCGACGGACTCCCAAACGAGCAGACTGGCCACGTTGCAGCTTCAGTGAGATGCCCTAAATATAAGGAGGCTCTTAAAAATAAAAGGCAAGGATAATGTCAACATATTACAAGTGAACCTCAACCACTGCAGGCTCGCGCATGACCTGCTGTATGCGAGTGTGAGCGAACAAGAGGCAGATTTGGTGGTAGTGGCGGAACCCTACGTCACGCCTGATAACTGGTACACAGATACCACGGGTAGGGCTGCGATCTTTGTCACTGGTACAGGCATGGCAAAGGGCAATAAGATAACGATAGTAAGTAGGGATAAAGGATATGTAGGGATTAGCTACAATGAAATGTACATTGTAAGTGTTTACGCTTCCCCAAATGAGAATATCCAGGATTTCGAAACCCAATTGTCGACGTTGGAAGTTTTCCTAAAAGGTCTAAGTGACTATCAGCCCAAAATCCTAGTTCTAGGAGATTTTAACGCTAAGTCCCCGTTATGGGGGTCGAACCTAACCTAACCTAACCTAACCCTAACCTAACCTAACCTAACCTAACCTAACCTTTTTTTTTTTAACGAGGGGGAAAAATGCATTACGCACGCCGAGCTGGTGGTCGCTCGGGAGTGTGGGACTGCTATGGTTGTAGCCTACCCACTAAAAAACCCACCTCGATTTCCCGTTCCTGGTGCCGGTCTTAAAAGACTCCTCCCCCGGAACCGCTAGTCCAGCATTACTTCGGGGGGGGGGGCGACATATCGGCTATTTCGAAAAAAAAATACATCGCCCTCTACTGTTAATTTAGACCTTCCGTCACCCCAGTAGTGTTATCACTACACCTGGTCAGTTCATTTAAATATCAGAGGGTTAACGGCCCTTAGTCTAGTTTCGTTTAAAAATTTTTGCATTTGCTTGCGTCAAAATATAAAAAACATAGAATTTCAAGATTGATAAAACATATAAATAAAATAATTCAATAAATAGATAATAAAACTCCGTAACATCTGCGATAAAATAGGTTAAAATTACATATCGAATAATCTTTCACCAAAAAGTACTCCAAATAGTACTGTATATAGTGCACATCCACCATTTTTCGTAATAATTTATCTTTTCTACTCTTCGTATCTTCTACTTCTCCTTTTCTTTTGTCTGTTTGTCTATGTCTACCTCTCCTTACTACCTCAAAATTACGTCCTATTTCCTGTCGTTATTATTGACCTTTGTCTCACTCTCTCCATTTCTTCTTTTTCTTTTAGAGCCTTTGTAACGTACCCTATTACCGTGTTTCTAGTCTCTTCTTTCTTCAGGAGTTTCATAAAATTTTCTTTGTTGAAATCTTCCTGTAAGATGATGTCCAGTTCTCTTCTCTCTGGTGTCCACCTGTCGCACTCGAACAGGAAATGCACAGTGTCATCCACAATTCCTGGGCAGAAAACGCAAAATGCTGACTCCCTTTTTTTAATCTTGTTTAGGTATACTTCAAAGCAACCATGTCCCGTTAAAATCTGCGTTAGGTGAAAACTTAAAATACTTGGACCCCACGTAATCCAGTCTGCAATTTTTGGGATCAGGTCATGTGTCCACCTGCCTTTTTCCGAGCTGTCCCATCTTTCCTGCCACACCTCCATGGTAAAAGCACGGGCATCTTTTTTCATCCTGTCTACTCCTACCTCCTCTTCTTTCTCTTTTGCACTAGTTTCTCGTTTGTTAAACAGGTATTCCCTTTCTCTAACCACCAGGTCTAATGGTACCTGCCCCGTCAAAACACACAGTGCATCAGCTGATACCGATATATATGCATGGGCGACCCTGAGTAGCGCTGTTCTCTGAACGCTTGTTAGGATGCCAACGTTCCCTTTAAAATCCATCCCTATTGCCCAAATCGGCGCCGCGTATAGGATCACGGACTCAATTACCCTATAATACAATTTCCTGGCCGTAAACCCCGCACCCCGCATATTTGGCATCAGCAGCGCCAAGGAGTTTGCATATTTGAGTGCCTTGTTGCACACCGTGATTATGTGCTTTTTATACGCCCTGTTCATCTCTAGTGTGACACCAAGGTATTTTACCTCCTTTGACGGCTTGATGTCCACTTGCCCGCACTTAATCTTTAGCCCCCCGGCCACCTTTCTGCCAGTCAGAAGGATGGCCTCCGTTTTATGGTGTGCGAGACTTAAACCCTCCTTCTCGTACCAGGTTGCCATGTCCCTTATCGTCAACTCCGCTACTCTTTTCATTTCTCTTAAATCATAGTCTACTACCACCACCCCTATATCATCGGTGTACCCTACAAGGTGAACGTTTCCCATCGTGTTCATCCTAAGAAGGCCGTCGTATACCATATTCCATAACAACGGGCCGATCACAGAACCCTGTGGTATTCCTCCGAATACCTGGTATTTTGTTTCTTTATCTTTTCCCCTGTAAATGATCCATCGATCCTGTAAATAACTACGTACGATGTTTATTAATTCTGGTGGGAAGCCTCTTTCTTTCAGATTTCTTATAATACTGTCCCACCTAACAGTATTAAAGGCGTTCTTAACGTCAAGTAAAACCAGTAGGCAATGCCTCCCGAATTTCCTTGCCTTCTGGCAATGCTCCATGACCAGTTTCATCGCATCCAATGTGGACCTCCCCTTGCGGAAACCAAATTGATTTGGGGCAAAATCATTTCCCTCAAGTGCCAGTAGCAGTTTGTCTTTTACTGCATGCTCAAACATTTTTGCTATGCAGGAGATTATTGTCAGAGGTCTGTATTCCTTTTCCGACATGTTGGTCGTTTTCCCTTTAGGCAATAGTACCAGTCTACCGGTCTTCCACGCGGTAGGCCAGTACCCTCTTTTGTAGCATATATTAAAAATATGCGCTAACCACCTTGGCGCGTTTAATCCTATCTTTTTGGCGGCTGCCGATGTGATACCATCCGGCCCCGGTGCCTTCTTTGCTGACATCTTTTTCGCTATTTTAATGACATCTTCCTGTGTTATATACCTGCGGTATACAGACAGTGTGGGTTCCTCTTGTTCCTGTCTCCCCATCTGTATCTCTTCTGTGGTGCTGTCTTCTGCTTCGTTTGTTGTGTCCACCAGGCTCGGCCTTAGGATGAACAGCTTGGCTACCACACCATCCACTTCCTCCGAGGATAGTACATCCGGCTTGGTTACTTTACCCTTAACTGTCCTCATGATTAGTTTATAAGGCCTTCCCCATATATCCTTATCGACCTCTTGTAATAGATTTGCCCAGCTATTCTTTTTCGCCTTCCTGATCTCCGTATTGAGGTCCTTTTTGCACTTTTTGTATACCCTTGTGGCCTCCTCTATGGTTTCATGGTCCATTCCAGCCCTATCTCTCGTAAGTCTTCTTCTCGCTTTTTGTGCTAGTTTTCTTTTTTCAGCTATCTCCTTATTCCACCATGGAACGGGCGTGCGTTTATTGTTTGGTCCGCCGTACCTGGTGTACCTGTTCACTAATCCGCTTACTTCTACCAGGAACTTGTCTACTTCCAGGGTGGTGTGTGTCCGTGGTCGCTTATCCAAGTTTTCATCCCCGAATTTCTTTAGGAAGGCTTCAACGAAACCTTCCTCATCGAGCTTACCCTTTTCTATCTCAAACGGTGAAACTCTTACCCCTTTATACTGGGTCGGCTGAAACGTGTGCAGTACATATTTATGGTCAGACGCCGAGTACTCCTCCACGACTACCGATTCTGCCAGGTCCTGTAATGCTCTCCTATTGCAAGACATTATGTCTATCTTCGTGCCTCGTCCTCTGTCACATGTAGCTCCTCCCTTCGTAACTACGGGGAAAAGGTCTACCGTATTGCAAAACTCGAACAGCTTTCTCCCCCTGCTACACCATGTGTCCGCGCCCCATAGAGGTGATTTTGCGTTCAAATCGCCCATAACGATCTTCTCATCTGTCTTTTCTTTTAGAGTATTCAATTCCTCAGCTAGCGAGTCCAATAGGTCCTCATACTCTTGTGCAGTACTATTTGGTGATGCGTATACACTAACAATATACATATCGTTATATCTAACGATAACAAAACCGTTCCCACTTTTAATTAAGGAGATATTTCTTCCAACGGTTATACCCTTGTTTGTTATAAAGGTTGCCGCTCTACCCGTATTATCCACGAACCAGTTCTCCGGAACCCGGTATGGTTCAGATACTACCACAAGGTCCACCCCGTAACTATCCGCGGTAGTCATTAGTAAGTCGTGGGCAGCACTGCAATGATTCAGGTTTATTTGTAATATTTTAACTTTGCCATTTAACTCTTAAGGCCTCCTTATATCTACGGCACTTCACTGAGGCCGCCACGTGGCACACGTTTTCTTCCGGGAGTCTGTCGGCCACACAGAGCCTGCATCTGGGCGCGTTGACACATTCCCTCATCTGATGTCCAATCACCCCGCATTTCCTACAAAAGCCACCTTCTTCACTGCTCTTGCAGTTTATGGCCACGTGTCCTAAATCGTGACACCGGAAACAGCGGAGCAGGCGTGGGATCTCTTTAACCAGCACTATAGTCCAACCGATCTTTATCCTACCCTTTCTAATCAAGTTTGTCATATCCGGCGCAGGGCCCTCTATCACCGCAATCTTGTTTTGTCTCGGGTCCACCCGTAAGACCTTAATCCTAATATCCAGGGCCTCATGACCCAGTTCCCTTCTAATCGCCTCTATCACCTCTTCTTTTTCTACCGAGGGGTCTATTCCCCTTAATTCCACATCTACCTTTTGTTGTAGCCTAGCTACTTCCACCTCCGGACCTAGTTTGCCATCTATTTTCCTCTTAAAATCGTCCAGGTCCGCACCAGGGGTGAATTCTATGAGTAGATTTCCTGCCCTCGTCTGTTTGACAGTCTTTACCCCTTCAGGAGAGGGGTCAGCCACCCCTTTAACCTTCCTCAGTATGTCCGCAAAAGACGTCTCCTTGTTAAACCTTACCGCTATAGCTTGCGGCTTTGCAGGTCCAGGTTAACCTAACCTAACCTAACCTAACCTAACCTAACCTAACCTAACCTAACCTAACCTAACCTAACCCTTTTTTTTTTTTTTTTTTTGGAGTTGATGGAAGAGGAAAATGCCTTTACGCACGCGCGGGCTACCCTCTGTTCGCACTATTCGGCTAGAGAGGACCCGGGCAGTGTGGGACTCGTATCCCCTGAAGGGGGGCCTGGCGCCCATTGGTGGGAGCAAACCCAAAGAGGCAACCCAGAAGGGGCAACCTGATAGCCCTACCCTAAAGGGTAGGCTCAAAAGATAGGGTCACAGCCCGGAAGGGGCGACCCGGCGGTACCCAGAAGGGGCGTCCGCGGCCTGATACACTACCCACTAAAAACCCCTCCCCTGACGTAGGCCGCCGGAACCGTTTCATCCTTTGAGGATATCCCACATGAACACAGCGATAGCCGCAACGGCGCTTCGGCTCCCTAGCTTTCATGACGCTTTCGTCCACCCTCAATCCGCCATGCGCATATCAAGCTATAAGGGATTGAGGATCCACGCCGTTACACCTCCGATCAAGCGGTAGGACATTTCAACCTGTACGGTAAGGCACAGGATTTTTCTTCGGCCACGATCAGGACACCGGAGGAACTTCCCGCTCAACGGGTGATCGCGCCATGTGTTCACCTGCCTGGCCTTGCCAGGACAGGAGCTTCTTCTTCGACCACGGCCAAGACCGGGACATCTTGCCTCCCGTTGACCGTGCCGTGTCTTGGTCCACCTTGTAGGATGCTGAAGATGTGCATTATCCCTGAGGTCATCTCTCCCACCTGACCTTCCACGAGGACAGGCCATTTTTCTTCGACTACGACCAGGAACCGGAGGATTCCCATTCAACGGTTGGTCGCGCCATGTCTTCGCCTGCCTAGCTCTTGCCAGGTCAGGGGTTCCTCTTCGACCACGGCTAGGACCGGGACATCTTGCCTCCCGTTGACCGTGCCATGTCTTGGTCCACCTTGTAGGATGCTGAAGATGTGCATTATCCCTGAGGTCATCTCTCCCACCTGACCTTCCACGAGGACAGGCCATTTTTCTTCGACTACGACCAGGAACCGGAGGATTCCCATTCAACGGTTGGTCGCGCCATGTCTTCGCCTGCCTAGCTCTTGCCAGGTCAGGGGTTCCTCTTCGACCACGGCTAGGACCGGGACATCTTGCCTCCCGTTGACCGTGCCATGTCTTGGTCCACCTTGTAGGATGCTGAAGATGTGCATTATCCCTGAGGTCATCTCTCCCACCTGACCTTCCACGAGGACAGGCCATTTTTCTTCGACTACGACCAGGAACCGGAGGATTCCCATTCAACGGTTGGTCGCGCCATGTCTTCACCTGCCTAGCTCTTGCCAGGACAGGGGTTCCTCTTCGACCACGGCCAGGACCGGGACATCTTGTCTCCCGTTGACCGCGCCATGTCTTGGTCCACCTTGTAGGATGCTGAAGATGTGCATTATCCCTGATGTCATCTCTCCCACCTGACCTTCCACGAGGACAGGCCATTTTTCTTCAGCGACGATCGGCACCGGGGGGACATCCTCAAGGATCGCACCATCCCGACGTGACCGCGCCACCTCTTCTAAGGCTGCAATCCTCGATGACCTGTTCCACGCACACTCGCACACACTCGCGCATTCTCACAAGATCTCAAGCACACAAAATAAATAATTAAGTATATTAATAAATAAACGAAAATTCACCCGTGTTCTGCATCACCCCTTCAGAGCGTCCTCTTCCCACTGCAGCGCCCCAACCACGACTGTCCTTGTCCTCTTCGCTGTCTTCCATCTTCACGCCCCCCTTTTAGTCGCCTCTTATGACAGGCAGGGGTTACCGTGGCTGTATTCTAAACCCCCCAGCCACAGGGATGACCTAACCTAACCCTAACCTAACCCTAACCTTTTTTTTTTTTTTTTTTTTTACGAGGGGGAAAAATGCTTTACGCACGCCGAGCTGGTGTTCACTCGGGAGTGTGGGACTGCTATCCATAGCTTACCCACTAAAAAACCCACCTCGATTTCACCCTCATGGTGCCGGTCAGGACCTCACCCCCGGGACCGCTAATCGAGCATTACTTCGGGGGGGGGGGCGACATATCGGCTGTTTCGATGTATTAATCCTCCTCTACTGGAGCGGTTTATTCTTCCACTACCCCATCCATTAGGTGTCATAACACCTAGTCCATACATATAAAATGTCAGGGGATTTGAACCCTCAGTCTGGTTACTTATAAAGCTTTGCATTAGCTTGCGTCCAAAGTATCAAATATAAATCTCCACATTGTTAAAATAGATAAAATAAAATAATATAACTATGTCAATAAATAAATAAATAAATAGGTAAAACTCCGTAACTATTATGTTAAAATTGTTTAAAATAAGGTAAAATTTTTACAATTAACGTCATAAGTGGTACACTCAATAGACTAAAGTGCACATCCACCATTGTACAGTTTTCTCTTCTTACTTTTCTTATTTTCTTCATCTTTTCTATTGTCTACGTTCTATTTCCTGTTGTTAATATTGCTCTTTGCCTCACTCTTTCCATTTCTTCTTTTTCTTTTAGAGCCTTCGTCACATAACCTATTACCGAGCTTCTGGTCTCTTCTGTCTTCAGGAGTTTCATAAAGCTTTCCTTGGAGAACTCTTCCTGAAGTGTGGCATTTAGTTCTCCCCTATCCGACGCCCACCTGTCGCACTCAAAAAGGAAGTGTGCAGTGTCGTCAACAGTTCCTGGACAAAAATAGCAGTTTGCCGACTCCCTTTTTTTCATCTTATTTAGATATGCTTCAAAGCATCCATGCCCTGTTAGGACCTGCGTTAGGTGGAAGCTTAGGGTACTCGGGCCCCACGTTATCCATTCCGTAATTTTCGGGATCAGCTCGTACGTCCACCTACCTTTTTCTGAGCTGTCCCATCTTTCCTACCAGGCATCCATGGTAAGAGCCCTAGCCTCTGTTTTGAGTCTGTCCTCTGGTACCTTATCTTCATCATCAGTTCCCCTACTTTCTTTCTTGTTGTACAGATATTCTCTTTCTTTGGCAACCAGGTCTAGTGGAATCTGGCCAGTCAGCACACATAGTGCTTCCGCTGATACAGATCTATACGCGTGCGCTACCCTCAGCAACGCCGTTCTCTGCACACTTGTCAAAATATTTACGTTCCCTTTGAATTTTAACCCTATTGCCCATATCGGTGCTGCATACAGTATCACAGACTCAATGACCCTATAATATAGCCTTCTGGCCGTATACCCCGCACCCCGCATGTTCGGCATCAGTAACGCCAGCGAGTTTGCAAATTTAAGGGCTTTATTACACACCGTGATTATATGTTTTTTGAACGCCATATTCATCTCCAGCGTGACCCCGAGGTATTTAGCATCCCTTGCCGTCTTTATATCCGCTTGTCCGCACTTAAACTTCAGGCCCCCTGACACCTTTCTGCCAGTCAGAATAATGGCCTCTGTTTTCTGTTGCGCAAGGCTTAGTCCCTCATTCTCGTACCAGGTTGCCTTATCCCTTATTGTCCTTTCCACAAACCTTTTCATTTCCTTTAGATTATGGTCTATCACAACAACCCCTATGTCATCTGCATACCCTATCAGGTGCACATTACTCATCGTCTTCATCCTCAGGAGCCCATCATATACCAGGTTCCATAGCAAAGGGCCTATCACGGAGCCCTGTGGTACCCCTCCGAAAACCTGGTATTTCTTCTCACGGTCTTTCTCATTGTAGATGATCCAGCGGTCCTGTAGATAGCTTCTCACGATGTTTACTAATTCCGGTGGGAAACCTCTTTCTTTCAAATTCCGTATGATACTGTTCCACCTGACCGTATTAAAGGCATTTTTCACATCCAGTAAGACGAGGAGGCAATGTCTTCCGAACCTCCTTGCCTTCTGGCAATGCTCCATAACCAACTTCGTTGCGTCCAAAGTGGATCTCCCCTTACGAAAACCAAACTGGTTTGGGGCAAAATCATTGTCTTTTAATGCCAGCAACAGTTTATCTTTAACTGCATGTTCAAATATCTTCGCTAAACAGGAGATAATCGTCAGCAGTCTGTAGGCCTTTTCCGAGGGGTTTTTCGCTTTCCCTTTTGGTAGCAGAACCAATCTACCGGTTTTCCACGCGGTAGGCCAGTACCCGCTTCTATAGCATATATTAAAAATATATGCTAGCCATCTAGACGCATTTAGACCTATCTTTTTAGCAGCTGCAGACGTAATGCCGTCCGGTCCCGGTGCCTTCTTAGCCGACATTTTTTTAGCTATTCTGGCGACATCTTCCTGTGTGATATACCTCTTATATACCAACGGTACAGGTTCACCTTGGTCCTGGTTTCCCCTATGTGCCTCCTCTATGGTGCTATCTCCGGTATCGCTTGTTCCATCCACCAAACTTGGCCTTAGAATGAACAGTTTGTTTACCACTTCGTCCACCTCCCCTGTGGATAAAACGTCCGGCTTGTTTCTTTTGTCCTTAACTGTCCTCATTATTACTTTATATGGCCTGCCCCAGATGTCTCTATCAACCTCCTGTAAAAGGTTTGCCCAGCTGCTCCTCTTCGCCTTCCTAATTTCCTTATTGAGGTCCATCTTGCACTTCTTGTATTCCCTTGCTGCCTCCTCTATAGCTACGTGGTTCATCCCCGCCCTAACCCTCGTGAGCTTCCTCCTAGCTTTCTGGGTCAGTTTCCTTTTCTCCTCTATCTCTTTATTCCACCATGGTACAGGCGTACGATTGCTCTTCAGGCCTCCGTACCTGGTGAACCTATTTACCAGCCCATTCACCTCTTCGATAAACCTATCCACTTCCAGTGTGGTGTTTGTACGAGGTCGTTCATCGAATTTTTCGTTCCCGAATTTCTTTAAAACGGCTACAACAAAGCCTTCTTCATCGAGCTTGCCTTTCTCTAGCTCGAACGGTGAGGCTCTTATACCCTTCAACTGAGCCGGCTGAAAAGTATGCAGAACATACCTGTGGTCGGACGCCGAGTAATCATCCACAACCACCGATTCTGCCAGATCACGTAATGCCCTTTTATTACATGACATAATATCTATTTTTGTACCTCGACCACGGTCACATGTAGCTCCTCCCTTTGTAATCACAGGAAAAAGTTCTACTGTACTGCAGAACTCAAACAGCTTTTTTCCCCTGCTGCACCATGTGTCCGCACCCCATAGGGGGGATTTTGCATTAAAATCACCCATAATGATCTTCTCATCTGTATCACCTTTTAGTGACCTCATTTCCACGGCCAATGCGTCCAGCAGTTCTTCATACTCCTGTGCAGGGTTGTTAGGCGATGCATACACACTAACCACATACATATTGTTGTATTTAATGATAACAAAGCCGTCCCCACTTTTAATTAGGGAGATGTTTTTTCCCGAGGTTATTCCCTTATTTGTTACCAGAATTGCCGCTCTACCTGAGTTGTCCACAAACCAGTTTTCTGGGACCCGGTATGGCTCCGACACCACCACTAGGTCCACTTCATATTTGTCCGCAGTACTGAACAGCATATCATGGGCGGTTCTGCAGTGATTCAAATTTATCTGTAGAATTTTAATTTTGCCTTTTGATTTTTAGGGCCTCCTTATATCTGCGGCACCTCACTGATGCTGCTACGTGGCACACCATTTCTTCCGGCAGTTTGTCGGCTACACATAACCTGCATCTAGGGGCGTTGACACATTCCCTCATCTGGTGTCCCGTCTCTCCACATTTCCTGCAAAAGCCCCCACATTCTTTGCCGCTCTTGCAGTTTATTGCCACATGCCCTAATTCGTGGCATCGGAAACAGCGGAGTAGACGTGGGATCTCTTTCACCAAAACTATGGTCCAGCCTACCTTTATCTTGCCCTTCCGTATCAGCTTTATCATGTCCGGTGCTGGGCCCTCGACCACCGCAATCTTATTTTTCCTCGGGTCTACACGAAGGACCTTAATCCTTATATCCGGGTCCTCATGACCCAATTCCTTGCTGATTGCCTCTAGTACTTCTTCCTTTTCCACCGAGGGGTCTATTCCCCTTAATTCCACGTCTACCTTTTGTTGTAGCCTGGCTACCTCCACATCCGGCCCTAGTTTCCCGTCTATACTCCTCTTGAACCCGTCAAGGTCCGCTCCAGGTGTGAATTCTATCAGTAGATTTCCTGCCCTTGTCTGTTTTACCGTCTTCACACCCTCAGGTGAGGGACCCGCTGCCCCTTTCACCTTCCTCAGGATGTCTGCAAAAGACGTGTCCTTATTGAACCTAACCGCGATAGCTTGGGGCTTTGCCGGTATCGGTCTTCTTCTTTTTGGCGTACCCCTTACCCCTGTGGAGTCCCCTCTTGTCTTCCCATCTACCTTTTTCCCGTCCTCTTCCATTTTTTCTTTATGCGACTCTTTATCGCTTCTCCTCCTCCTATTTTGGACCAGTTCCCAGTTCTGTTCAGTAGGAGCCCCCTCCTTATTTTGGGTTTCTTCCTTGCCCCTCCTCCTCGTCGCATTTACCTCCGGAGTCCCTTCTACACTAGAGAGGAAAAACCTCGTTTTTTTCCCCACATTCTCCGTGGGAGGGGTGATCTCTTTCCTCTTATGTCTGTTGCTCGGCAGGGGTGGGAAGTCCCTATCCAACTCGTCCTGAGTCTGCGTCGCCATGTTTCTAAGCTTCCTTTTCGATTTTAATTCTTTTTCTTTTTCAGGTACAGTGACAGGGGACTCATCGAGGTCCGTCCCCGTCGCCGCCGATTCGGAATCCATCTCTTCACCCTCGCAGGTAGGTGTATCTAGATACTCTCTTCTATTTTTACCCTTACCTGCCCTCTTCTCTATCTTTTGTCCGGTGTGGTCTTCCTTTATCCCCTCCACCGCATCCGTCACATCCTCCAGGCAACTCCCCATAGCTATGTATGCCTCCTTCACTTCCGGGTCCACATCACTGTTCCTTAGGATAAACTCTTTGATCACCATGTTGTGACCCTTAATCAGTTCCAGCATCTTTGATATTGTGTTGATGCTGGCGTCGAGTTTCTCCTCCAGTGTCATCCCCTTCCTCTTGGGCTTACTACATTTACCTTTATCCTTATTGGTCCTCGTAATTTCCTGTGGGGTAGCTTCATCCTCGTCTCCGGTGAGGTCCACCGATTCCAGACGGGCTGGTGGGGATGTTATATTCCTGTTAAATGCGCCCAGACCGGGGGGTGATCTCGATACCCTGGGTTTTCTTGAGAAGATATCATCCTTCCCAGCCGCACTCAACCATACTTCCATATCATCGCCAGTAGCACTTACCTTCACAGCGGCCTGGCGGTCTACCGTCTGTGATGTACAGTCGTCAGATAACGACGCGGTGGGGCCTGCACACGCACCCACATCCGCGCCGGTACTGGAGCCACCGAGAACTCCTGCACCGTAACCTTTCATCTTTTTCAACTTTGTGGTTTCCATTTTGCTTAAAATTTTTGTAGAGTAGTCCTTTAGCGTAGCCATAGTCGTCATTTTCCTATCTAGATGTAACCTTGTCCGTTAGCTTTGCCATATCGTCATTAGTAAAGATAAAACCGACCGTTATCACACCGCTATACATATCTAGTACCTATACACTTGCCAAATTCGTCATAAACATCCAGTCCAGTACGAACACCAAGATAAATAAATAAATAAAGCCATAAATAGAAATAGACACAAAAAGGTGGGGGGCGGGGCACCCCAGGCATACCCCTCTGTCACATAGTCTTTACATTTGCTAGTCTTATCATCTGGTTTCTTTCATAGCCATCGAAAAACTCTTATTCACTTTTTCCCGGGTTTCTACGGCCCCTGTATCAGGTATATCCTTCCTACACAGGGTTCTGCAAGGCCCCAGCCCCTTAAATAGTGTGACCCTCCCCACATATGGGTTCTTTTGTACCTTAGCCCCTTATGTATGTGGGACATCCCAACATGGGTTCTTCAGGACCCCAGCCCCTTAATCAAGCGGGCCCTATACACACTGGGCTCCTCAGGACCCCAGCCCCTTAATCAAGCGGGCCCTATATACACTGGGTTCCTCAGAATCCCAGCCCCTTAATCAAATAGACCTTATATACACTGGGTTTCCTAGGCCCCCAATGGGTCATCGTGGACCCCCGGCAAAGGTAAATTTAGACTTCTGACCTCAGAATTTTATTTCCATCACGCATCTCTTTTGCGCATGTCGTCAGTACCGCGTCACGGGGCTTCTAGGACCCCGTGGGGCCCTCGCTGCCCCGGGGTCTCCAGGCACCCTGGGTCATTTTGACCCTCGGGTCACCAAGGACCCCGGAAATATATTAGTGCAAATCTGCAATAAAAATTTTGAACACCAAAATATCGCAGCCTACTATAGTGCACAATTTTCGGGGACCTACTGTATCCGCTCATCCTGCGCAACGGCTCTCGCGTCGATGACGTCACTATCTTGCTCACTTTGTTTCCGCGGTACTGAGGTGCCTAGTCAAAATCGGAGTTTAAGAAGGGAGGTGTGCCCCTTTCTTTGCACGGCTATAGAATATAAAAATTTCTCAACACCAGCCTCCATAGAGTGTTACTGACTGTTCATTACATTAAACCCGTCACGTTTACATCGTTTCATAATGGGCAAATTGCTCTGAAGCGGCCTTCGAGTTTTCCGTGAAACCTTTCCTATACCCTGGGCACTTGGGAGGCTAGATACTTTGCTGGTCTTCTCCGTGCGGCCTTAGAGCGCGCAGACGCACGGGCTCGACGGCAATCTAATTGGTTGGAAAATTAATTCGCACATGCGTACGGCCGCGACAACTTGTAGATTGACGCGTGTCCGTTTCCGGATGTCTCTTGTCGTTTCCGCTATCTTCCTCGTGCCCGTATTTCACGTTCTCGTCCTGGTATTTTATGTTAAAAATGTAATTTAACAACTCACCGGTGTTGTCTTGTGTAGTGTGGATTGTGTAAAATACCGTGCGCCTCCTGTGCTGTGTAAAACCGTCCTCTATTTTGTCCTATCGTGCTAAGACGTCTGAAAGTGCCGTTCTCCACGTGTTCGTCTCCATCTTGGTTCTTTCACCTCTCGTAGTATAAACTGTCCTGTGGCGTAAACCCTTCACGATCCTGCCTGAATTTGAACTTACCACTGGACACCTTTACACCTTTTCATCCCTTTCCCGGTTAATTTATATCGTGCAGTGCTTATTAAATAAACATTCGCGAGTGCCTACTGTTCCACCTGTCACATTTCAACCATCTTTACTCAGTCTTTCTTCGTTTTTCCAAATTTTATTCCCTAATCCTCGTTCAGCTTGTGGTATTTATAAAATATGACCACCCTTAATAATTGTTTCACCATCCTATATAGAAAAAATATTTTTACCACTCACTTTTACCGCTTTTCCCGGGGTATAACGCCGGAGCGGACCCGGCACACGTCCGCTCGCCACGACGTCCCGCACTGCAACCTCAACCTAACCCTAACCTAACCTAACCCTAACCTAACTTAACCTAACCTAACCCTAACCTTTTTTTTTGCGGGGAGGGGGAAAATGCATTTAGGCACACCAGGAGGGGGAAACCCAACTGGTAGTGTGGGACTCTCAACCTGTGTCGCCTACCCACTAAAAACCCCCTCCCCGGCTTTCCTGTTTCAGATTGGGACAGGATATGGCCGGGACCGCCTTTCGGCACTACTTCAGCCCATCCTTCTTGTCTCCCTCATTTTCACCTTTATTGGTGCCATTTTAGTTACCTAATTTTTCTTTTTTGTTCTTCGTGTTCAATCTTTATTTTTCATTGTTTTATTTCACACGTTTCCGTTTGTTTAATACTTTATCTTGTCCTCATATCTAATCTTTCTATATACCAAATCCTATATCTTTTTCTTTCATTATCGGTTCCATGGAAGCCCTTCCTTTTCTACATATATGTAAATATATATATATATATTGTAACGTGAAACGTTTATCACGTGAATATGTCTAGAATGGTATGGCGACATTGACATGGGAATATTTATCGAATAGACTATTGTATCGATATGTCTCGAATGTTCTTCGAGGATCTTTTGTATCGATGGCTATAAATTAAGAGCGGAGTTTAAACCATCTGCGTGTACGCTCGTATTATAAAATAAACAAAGCCTAAAGTTGTAAACCCCTCGACATGGGTGATCGAGCTGAGAGAAGGCCGGAAATCCAGAGAATGGAATAGTTTCACTTAGTAAATTCCTAAAAGACAAATTTATGATAGACCATAGCTAATTCGTTGTTTTCGACCAAGTCACGAACGGTCCTTAAAAGTAACGAAGTCTTTTCGATATCCTGTCTTTTCATGCACTCTAAGAGGGTCGTAAATTTCCTCAAGAGTTGCCTTTGGCAAGTACAAGGTCTTGTCTTTTCCTATTTTCTCTGGGTCCCACGCTTTCTCGTAGCACATGTGCGCTGCAACGTTCTAGCGTCTTGGCGGAGCGCCTCCACTTCCACGCGCCTGAGGGTGGACCACAGCCAGGAGAAGGGGCCCACGCGAGACGGGGTGGACTCCTCCACCATTGGACGAGGGATGATCCTGAGGGAGGATCCAGGATCCATCAAGGAAGGGGAATCGACCGACGACGCGCGAAGATCTCCTCCGCTAAGCGTAGAACGTTCAGAATGATTTTGTCGCTTGACTCTGCAAAGTTGTTCTCACGCCGAAAATCAATATCATACTTGATTGAAACAGCTTGATTAAGTTCTTGAGATTAAACTATAATCAACAGTGAACATAGTTTATTTGTTTTATTTTCGCGCCTTGCGAGCGGAGCGCCTTCGCGCTCCACGAATCACCTTACCTGCGCCCAATTCCCCAGAAATCCCTATACACCGTGAACGGACACGCAACATATTTGGTGACAGCGGTGGGATATTTCAAAAGGGATAGTTCAAAAGTGGGGATAAACATTTAAAAGGTGACAATTTTAAGGTGATAGTTCGGAGAAACAATTTAAAACAGTGAAATAACTGAATAGTTAAATAAAGTGATTGTGACAAACGTATGTACACTTAAATTACTTTATTAGCTCGCGGGTGTGTATTAAACAGTCAATTAAAAATTCTACAAACTATTTTATTGAACTGTTACATATTAAATAAGTGGACAAAGTTAAGTGCAACTTCTCCCTCTTGGGTTTTGGCACGGTTTCCCCAAGAGCGAAGGGTAAATACCGGAGACAGGTGATTTCGGCTGCCGTGCAAGCCATCCACCGAAATCACACGCACCTCATCCACGTCATCATTGAAATCATTCCTGGAGCATAAGAGAGGACGAAATAAAATCCAGAGACCTGAGCGGACTGCTCACGGAGCTGAGGCCTACCTGAAGCAGCTGATTGCGGACGGATCCTACTGGGGTACCTGTTGCTGAATTGGGGACCATCGAGCCGGAGTACTAAGGAATCTTCCCATAAACCGAGGTCAACCTAATCAACGGGTCGCCGACGGATAGGACCGTACACCTGCAAAGAGAAGGTTTAATTTAGCAAAAACTTTAAAGTGACTTTTGCGGAATACTAATTGATTCGTCGCAACAAACTGTAATTCTAAATTATAACCGATTACATTATAGAATATTAGTTATAATCGGTATATTTGAATCGACAAAATGCCGCCGTTAGCAAAGAAGTTAGTAAAAGCCAGAAGGAGGAAGAGTCGCAAAAATAGTCTGCGTGGTGTTAATGTCATGTTTGTAGAGGATGTTTCGGGGGAATCTCCCAGCACAGAATCTTCCTTTTCTTTGCATACTAGTGAGCTTCGATTGCAAGAGTCACTTCTTGTACCTGCCCAGTCTACGACACAGAGCTGGGGTGCGACAGGTGATATATCAAATCTTGCCAGTAGCACGGTGAATAATACGCCAGTTTCATTTGGGGCAACAACTTCCAACGCGTTTCCCTCTTCTTCACGCGGTGTCGACAATCAATTAAATATTTCCGATGCGGTACCTGTCCAACCTTTATTACAACCTTCGGGTAAAGATATACCCGAAAACCCAGTAATGACGCTACCTGAGTCTTCCGTTTCGTCGCGTGCTCCATATGATTTATTAAGTAAATTCGTACCTCAGTTTGATGGTAAATCATCTTCAGTGAACCACTTCATTGCACAGTGTCGACTCGCTGATTCTTTAGTCAAGCTGGGTGATAAAGTCTATTTGCTCGCGTTGATCCAAAGTCGGATGCAGCATCACGTTTATAGAAGTATAGTAGGTAAGGCAAGTCCTAAAACTGTAGAGGAGTTGATCAGTTTAATTAAATCCGCTTATGCTAGGACTTTCAATTTAACCGATATATTAAATGAAATAAAAACTGTACGTCGTAATGAGCGGGAAACGATAGAGGAATTTGGATTTAGGGTAAACGGAATTCTAGATCACGGGTTACAAGCAGCTAGAGAGAGTTATGATTTGGAAAAATTTTTAGGAATTCAAACTTTACTCTCGGAGAGTGCGGTACACGGTTTTCTGAAGGGATTGCGGAATGATATAATTGCGGGTATCGTTTCTAGGGATCGTCTAAGTGACGTTGTAGCTGCTGCAAAATTAGCAGCGGAAATTGAGGCTCAGATGGACACTCCGCGAACATCTCGGAATCCTAAACCGCTTGATAGTAATCCTAAGGTTTTGACGGCAGAAGTGCGCGGAAATAGATGTTATAATTGTGGAAAAACGGGTCATCTTTCCAGGCAATGTTATGCGCGAAGGGATTATCAACGCGGGGGGCCAAGTCGCGACGCTTCTAGGTGCCGAAGGTGTGGGAAACTAGGCCATACGGATTTCCAATGCCGGAGGGGAAATATAAATCGTGGTCACGAAAATATAAATTTAGAACGGGAAAATACTGACCATGGTTGGAGGAAACCGCGATCGCCAATTCCTTCAACTTCTAGGCAACCGGAAAATCCTTTAAACTCAAGGGGGGTTTCGTCGACGGGCGCAGCACGAAGGGAACCCCTTATCTCTCGCGCCGGATCCACCGCGTCTGCCGCGAAACCAGTTTAAATCAGATCAGACAATCACCATATATTCCTTTAGAACACAAACATTTTCGGAATGGTCTCGCTAAATTCCTCGTAGATACTGGCTCTCAACTTAACCTAATTAAACGAAGGGAATTAAATCCTGATTTGTCGATTGACGAAAATTTAGTTTACCATCTTACCGGCATTAGTGCAGGTATAGCCCAGACATGGGGTGAGGTAGTTATTAATGTGCATGGCATCCCTGTACATTTTCAAGTGGTGGAAGATAACTTTCCTGTTAGGGAGGCCGGAATTTTAGGAATGTCATTTTTGGAAAAACAAGGGGCTACTCTGAGGTTTGGAGAGAATTTTCCATGCCTTGTGGAATTTGGTGATGGAAATTTGCGCACTCCTATTTTCTCGTCGTATGAGTTGCCTCCTCGGAACAAAGTTTTGATTTCTGTCCCAACGAAGGGTGATATTAAATCGGGTTACGTTAGGAGGATTGATGCTGGTCCTGGTATATTTTTGGGAGAAGTATTGGTTAATCAACAAAACGGCTCAGTCAAATTATTTGTTATTAATACTACATCGGATTACGTTACGCTTACAATACCGCAGATTGAATTGGAAGATTTTGAACTGAAACCCCCTGCATCGCGTTCTTCTCGAACAGGAAATCCGAACGCAAATAGATCAGCAGATCAGGCACAAAGATTTAGTGCACTACTTAACTCCTTGGATCTGAGTCACCTTCAAGAAAGGGAAAAGGCCAGTATCCTGGAAATTATACATGAGTTTTCGTATCAGTTCCATCTTCCTTCAGATAAACTGAAGGCAGCTAATGTTCCCTCTCACAAAATTACCACAACCGACGAAATACCCATACATACCAAACAGTATAGGTACCCTCCGATCCATAGAAATGAAATAGAGACTCAGGTGGAATCCTTGCTTAAGGACAAAATTATCCAGCCGTCGGTATCTCCTTACAATTCACCTGTATGGGTAGTCCCGAAAAAACCTGGTTCATCTGGAAAACCACGATGGAGGATGGTCATCGATTATCGGAAGTTGAATGAAAAAACTGTGGCTGATGCGTACCCTCTTCCGAATATTACCGAAATTTTGGATCAGTTAGGACGGGCGAAATATTTCAGTACTCTCGATTTAGCTTCTGGTTTCCACCAGATTCCTGTAGATTCTTCATCGAAGTCTAAAACGGCTTTTTCTACTCCTCATGGGCATTATGAGTTCAACAGGATGCCCTTTGGCCTTAAGAATGCTCCAGCTACTTTTCAAAGGGTTATGGATTTGATACTATCCGGGTTGCAGGGCATCGAGCTTCTGGTTTATATGGATGACATTGTCATTTATGCAGCTTCCATTGAAGAGCATGGGCGTAAGTTGAGAACCCTTTTAGCTCGGTTACAAAACGCTGGATTAACCCTTCAGCCTGAAAAATGTCGTTTTTTACAAAAGGAAATAATATATTTAGGGCATGTAATCACGAGCGAGGGTGTAAAACCGGATCCCGGGAAAATTCAGGCAGTAAAACAGTTTCCCATACCCAAGACAAGAAAGAATATTAAACAGTTCCTGGGTCTTGTAGGCTATTATAGGCGGTTCATTCCCAACATGGCTCGGATTGCCAAACCCTTGACTAGGCTTTTGAAAAGGGACGTACCTTTTTGTTGGACAGCTGACGTGCAAACTTCCTTCGAAACCTTAAGAGATATCATCTGTGCTGAACCTCTATTACAGTTCCCGAATTTTTCGCAGTCATTCCTCGTTACTACGGATGCTTCTAATTATGCCATTGGCGCCATTCTTAGTCAGGGACCAGTGGGAAAAGATCTCCCAGTCGCGTATGCCTCCAGATCACTAAATGACGCAGAAATTAATTACTCAACGATTGAAAAGGAATTGTTGGCGGTTCTTTTTGGTATAGAACATTTCCGACCCTACCTTTATGGCCGACAATTTGCATTTCTCACGGACCATAGACCCTTGGTATGGTTACACAATGTCAAGGATCCAACATCTAAAATCATGAGGTGGCGGATTAGGTTGAATGAATATGATTATACTGTGGTATACAAACCTGGAAAGGTTAACGCCAACGCCGACGCACTTTCACGAAACCCCGTAGACACCTGCATGAATCCTGTTCCTCAACAAAAAACCGTACGGTCTGATGTTGATTTTAATTCGAATTCACAACGATTGGAAGGGGTGCTCACTTGTACGGGTAAGGTGCCACCTGCAGATACTGAAACAGATAGAGTAGATGAAACGTTATTTATTGGAAATGAAATTCTTGTGGCCTCTGCTTTCTTGGCGCGCGGGAACACAGCGATCGACTTTAATGAGACTACGAATAAAGTTAATGATAGTACGAACTTACGAGTATTGCCCTTGTTGGCTGGGAATTCAACGGATGAATTTAGTAAAGGATTGTCCCACTCGAGTACCTCCATGCTCGAGGTGCAACTTGTCGCGGCTTGTAGGGGTACGTTAACCCCATGTTGTGATGTTCCACGCTTGCCCCCGGGTAACGTAGCTCCGGGAGGTCAAGTGAGTGAAGCCGGCGCCATCCCGATTAATAGATCCGGATGGTCGCACGATGAGTCCACTACAAAAACGGCTTCGCCGGGTGGACGAAAAGCGAGAGTACTTCCTGGAGGGGAAGATGAATGTAAGGAATTGTCGCCTGGGATAAGAAGCCCAGGTGATAGAATGGGAACGCCATTGTGTCCAGCGCGTCATGGTTCACGCTCGTTGGGATGGACTAGTATGTCTTTGCACGTTTCCCAACGTTCGGTGAGCCTGAATACGTGCTTGTATGGCTTTGAATGTGAAACAACACCGATACGGCCGATACAGCCGGGTGAGAATGAATGTGTTAGGAACTGCACTGGCGAGAGGATCAGGCAGGTAGAGGACAAGATTGCACAGGGAAATCCTGGGGAAAAGGCAACTTTAAAAATAGTTTCTATACGTAAAGGTATAATCATGGTTAGTAATGAAAATGATGAAAATACAGATAACAGTCAGGGTAGAGTTTTAATTAATAATGCAGATGATACATTAAACAGACCTGCGGTACATCCTTCTTCCTTACCCACTATTCTCGATGTAAAAGACAACTTATTCATGAGACAAGACAATCTCGTTCATTTTATTCCTTTAAATTGTATTGATACATCTCAAACCACTGTGGGTTTGTTAAACCGAATTGGATTCTCGGTAGGGGAAGTACAACAATATCAATTTGAAATCGGCAATGCCATGGCTTTTCCGCATGATAAACATTCCGTCTTCTTTTTATTTTATAAGAATGAACATCAAAATGAGTTTAATCTCGATTACGTCGAAGCCTCGTTAAAATCACTCAAACCTCTTTTAGACACCTTGGACACGAAAACGTTTAGTATCTTGATAGATCCGGACAGATTCAACCCTACGGAGCGGGGTAATATAATAAATTTAATCAAACAGATTTTCGATAGTTCTGAATATATCATTACCTTGTGCACTGGAGAAATTGTAGTTCCACCGGAATCGAGTCGTCTTCAAATCATTCAGGAGCACCATGAATCTGCAATTGGAGGTCATAGGGGTATTTTTAAATTGTACCAACTTATTCGCGAACGGTTTTATTGGCCGGGTATGGCAAAGGAGATTACAGAATTCGTTCGCACTTGCCCTATTTGTCAGAAGAATAAAAATTACATAGCTGCAATCAAACAACCAATGCAAATCACCGATACACCCCGTCAAGCCTTTGAGAAAATACAAATGGATATAGTTGGACCTCTACCCGTAACTAATAAAGGAAATCAGTATTTACTCACTTTGCAGGATAATTTGACTAAATATTCTGACCCGTGGATGTCCACGGGTTATCCATACTGATCAAGGGAGGAACTTCATTAGCCAGGTAATGAAGAATTTCTGCAGGATTTTTCAAAATACAGCGAATAACATCCACGGCTTTTCATCCTCAGTCGTTGGGTTCTCTTGAAAGAGCACATCGTAGTTTTATTAATTATCTCAAACACTATTGCACAAAAACGGATTGGGATGATTGGATATGCTTTTGCATTTTTTCATATAATACTTCTGTACACGAGGGCACTGGGTTTACCCCTCACGAATTGGTTTTTGGTGTTAAAGCCAACATACCTTCTGAATTTGCCAAGGGACAAACGCCTCGAACTTTTGCACAGCATTTTGAGGAGCTTTTCAATAAAATCACCACCACACAGACTATGGCTGCGCGAAATCTAGAAAAAGCAAAACAGAGAAGTAAGGGTTACTACGATAAGAAATTAAACCCATGTAAATTTAAAGTAGGCGATATGGTATATCTACTCAAGGAGCCTAGAACTTCTAAATTTGATTGCGACTGGCTGGGTCCTTATAAAATAAGCCGAATGTTTGGCGACTTAACAGCGGAATTGGAATTAAAAGAGAATAAATGTAAAATAGTACATACCAACAAACTAAAATTGGCGTGTATACGGCTAGATGATATTACCGAAGACTGAATTAGATCGTTGTTGCCTTGTAAACTTGCGATTATACTCTATTAATATTATGGCTTATGAATACACCAGAGACGATTGATAATAGATGGGAGAATTATTATTTGTTGTATGTTTACATATACGGATTATGCTGGGTGCGAAATTACGAACTATTGAATGGACTATTGAAGTTGTACGACGCGTGACTTTGGAATGAATTAGTTGATACAGACCTACTTTCACGTTATTAAGGAGCAATGTTTTGAATGAAAAAGCTGTTTTATGTAAACACCTTTTGTATAAGGGGGAAGGTGTAACGTGAAACGTTTATCACGTGAATATGTCTAGAATGGTATGGCGACATTGACATGGGAATATTTATCGAATAGACTATTGTATCGATATGTCTCGAATGTTCTTCGAGGATCTTTTGTATCGATGGCTATAAATTAAGAGCGGAGTTTAAACCATCTGCGTGTACGCTCGTATTATAAAATAAACAAAGCCTAAAGTTGTAAACCCCTCGACATGGGTGATCGAGCTGAGAGAAGGCCGGAAATCCAGAGAATGGAATAGTTTCACTTAGTAAATTCCTAAAAGACAAATTTATGATAGACCATAGCTAATTCGTTGTTTTCGACCAAGTCACGAACGGTCCTTAAAAGTAACGAAGTCTTTTCGATATCCTGTCTTTTCATGCACTCTAAGAGGGTCGTAAATTTCCTCAAGAGTTGCCTTTGGCAAGTACAAGGTCTTGTCTTTTCCTATTTTCTCTGGGTCCCACGCTTTCTCGTAGCACATGTGCGCTGCAACGTTCTAGCGTCTTGGCGGAGCGCCTCCACTTCCACGCGCCTGAGGGTGGACCACAGCCAGGAGAAGGGGCCCACGCGAGACGGGGTGGACTCCTCCACCATTGGACGAGGGATGATCCTGAGGGAGGATCCAGGATCCATCAAGGAAGGGGAATCGACCGACGACGCGCGAAGATCTCCTCCGCTAAGCGTAGAACGTTCAGAATGATTTTGTCGCTTGACTCTGCAAAGTTGTTCTCACGCCGAAAATCAATATCATACTTGATTGAAACAGCTTGATTAAGTTCTTGAGATTAAACTATAATCAACAGTGAACATAGTTTATTTGTTTTATTTTCGCGCCTTGCGAGCGGAGCGCCTTCGCGCTCCACGAATCACCTTACCTGCGCCCAATTCCCCAGAAATCCCTATACACCGTGAACGGACACGCAACAATATATTCTTTATTTTATTTTATTTATTAATTTAATCATAACACCTGAATTTATTTATTTATTCTCCCTATGTACCATTTATGTTAGTTCCTTCATTTACGTGTTTGCGAAATCGCTAAGTCCCTATCTTCTTAGTTATTCCCTTACTTAATTAGTTATTGCACTTCCCCATCTCTTACTTCCATCCTTTCAGTACTTTACATCAGTACCGTTTATTGTTTGCACATGCCTATCTATACCTCCTGTACTCTATGTTTGATAGTGTCATGGCGTATCGCCTTCCCTCTATCTGTTTATCTTGTCCCTGATTCTTTTACAGTATTGCCTCGAAATAAGCAAGTGGCTCGGGACCGAACCGTTGCTTATTTCGAGGGAGGTAGCTATTCGGCTTGACTTTGTTCTCGAAACGGGACGATAGAGAACGCGAGAAACGAGTGAGAGATCCGAGGTAGCGGCAAATCATATAGTGATCGGCCGAGCAGCGATGTTGTTTTTTGAACAAGGATAGAAAGCATTATATACATATATTCCATCCTTCTTCTACTAACCGATGTCACTGCTCAGTCAAGCGTGAAATTTATTACCCTAAACATCGGCTTCGCGCTTTCATGGACCTCTCACTCATTTCTCGTACCTCTCACTTTGCGGGCGACTTCAAACAAAGAAGAGGGGATAGCGACTTGCTTATTTCGAAGTCGAGACCACTTGCTTATTACGAGGCAATACTGTACTGCTATTTCCTCGTTTAACTGTCTAACATTTTTTATTTCTATATTATTATTTGTATCGCATACTATCTTTGGATTTGATTAAACACCTAGCATTAACCTTATATTAACCTAAATCAGTCTCCTTATTGTATATACAAATTATTTATCTTTTCAGGTTAATCAACCTAGTTTTTAATTTTCATCCCGCATTCTCACGCAGAGAGAGAGGAAGTTTTTTTCTTTTAACCCCGAACAGGCTGCATCTACCGTTATCACCTTAAGGTAAGCCCACTATCTTTTCTATAAAGAGACAGAAGAACATTTTTTTTTTCTATTACAGGTACTTTTATACTACAGGTACTTGTTGCATTCTTTTCTATTTATTTTTGCAACTAGGAAATTTCTCCTTACTAACTAGTCTATTTTTGTAGTTTATATCCCTCATTCTGGAACACCCCGCATCGTGTGTCATTTTGACTGCGCCGTGCCACAAAACACACCATCCGGTGTGCTCCCCCGGGTAAGCGTCTAAACTTCCATTTTAGCTTTACTCGTTTGATTGGTGTTAATAACCTATCTGTTTATTCATATCCCCTGTATGCCTTCAGACTTCGGGCCACCAGCTGATTTTATTTGACTGTATACCTACTTTATTGATTTACTTTGCATAGCATGCCGTCATACCTATCTATTGTCCCGTGTTTAAAAGGAAACGTTTTGCTCCATTTTCTTTATATAAATAGTACATTGAATAAATATAATAATAATATAGTCAAAAAATAAAATAAATAAATAAATAAATTGATAAAAATAAAGAACTAAATAAATAGGACACACAGTCTACGCAGATAAAATTGACTAGATATAAAAGTACTTATGGAATGTAAATAGGTAAATAGATATATAAATAAATAAAATGACTAGATATGTATCACAGCTGCACCCAACGAACTGGCTCCGTTTAAATGCATATATATATATATATACGCATATATATACATACATGCATACACACATACATATCCCTACATATAATTTTTTTCTCTTATAGGTATATCTTCACTACTGTGTTCAGCCATGAAGAAGAATTTCGCGGGAAATTTCTTCTGGCGTATTAACGCCCTACATACCGGAACAGTAGGGTCACATGCCCTTGGTATCAGTCACGCAACATTGTTTTCCTTTTTTTGCTTTATCCTTTTTCTTATTCCTGATTTTTTATTTTTTTTTCCACTGTTATTGTTCCTATTTTTGTTTTTGTTCTTTTCTTTTTTTGCTGATGTTTCCCTTTTGTCTTAGCCTCTCTTTCCTGATATCCTCTCTGTACTCTTTTTCCTATTTCTCTTTTGTTTTTATACACTCTTCACAGAACTTCCTGATTAGCGCGTTCGCCGATTCCTTCTTTAGCAGTTCTGTAAACGATTCCACGTCCCATCTATCAGGTTGGAGGCTTCTCTTTAATTCCATTCTCTCCGCCTCCCATCTGGGACATTGGAATAGTGTATGCTCCACGTCATCCCATGGGTTGTCGCAAAACCAGCATTCTGGTGTTTCTTCTTTTTTTATTTTGTTCAGGAAGCTCCCAAAGCATCCATGTCCTGTGAGGGCTTGTACCAGGTGGTAGTTCAGTGTCGGGGGTCCCACTTTGTTCCATTTAATAGTGTCCGGTATTATTTTTTTGGTCCATATACCTTTCTCAGTTTTCAGCCACTCTTTTTGCCAGCATTGCTTCGTGATTTCGTGCTCTTCTTCTTTGATCTTTTTTGTCATTTTATTTCTATTTTCCACTGTTGTAGGATTTATTTTCTCTTCATGTTCCAACTCTCGTAGTCTATTGAAAATTCTCTCTATTTCTAGGGCTACCATATCCCATGGTATCTGCCCTGTGACTACACATAGCACCTCCGTTGACACTGATTTGTATGCCTTACATAGTCTGTTCAGGGGCAGTCTTTGAGTGGCCCTCAGTAGTTTTATGTTCATCTTATAGTTTACAGCCCTCGCCCATATCGGGGCTCCATACATTACTACTGATTTAATGACACTGTAGTACAGCATTCTGGCTTTGCTCCCTGCTCCCTTTATACTTTTCATCAATATATTTAGTTGTATTGCATACTTGCTTGCCTTATCTGTTGCTGTCACTAAGTGTTGTCTGAATACTTGATTGCATTCAAAGACCACCCTCAAATATCTAGCCTTATAGCTGACTGGGATTTGACTATTTCCTATCTCAACTTTGATCCCTTCAGGGTTTTTTCTGCCAGTCAGTAGTATTGTCTCTGATTTATGTGGTGCTAATTTCAGTCCTTCGCTTTTATACCATCTTATGAGGTCTTTTAAAGTCTCGTTCGCAATTTCTGTCATTATTTCAAGGTTTTTTTCAATAATGACGATCCCTATGTCATCCGCAAATGCCACCAGGTACACGTTTTTTCGTAGTTTAATCTTTAGTAGTCCATCATAGACCAAGTTCCACATAAATGGTCCTATAATGGACCCTTGTGGCACTCCCCCGAATACCTGTATTTTCTCTTGTCCCTTGTCCGTGTTTATAACTATCCATCTGTCATTTAGATAAGATTTTATCAGACTCACTATTTTTCCAGGGAACTTCCTCTTTTTCATTTCCCTTACTATACTCTTCCACTTCAGGGAGTTGAACGCATTTTTAACGTCCAATAATATTAATAAGCAGTGACTGCCTTTCTTTTTCGCGTAATCCCAATGTTTCATGACTTCCCCCATGGCATGAACGGTCCCAAGTCCCTTCCTGAAGCCATACTGGTTTGTCGATAGGTCATTCCTCTTTATGGCTTCATACAATCTATTTTTAATTATATGTTCAAAAATTTTTGCAATGTTTGATGCTATACATAGTGGCCTGAAATCTGATGGGTTTACTTTGTTTATTTCCCCCCCTTCGTTCGACGACTTACCCTTGGGGAGCAGAACCAATCTAGTGGTCTTCCACTCCACCGGCCAGTATCCCTTGTCCATGCATCTATTTAGCAGGGTTTTCCAGAATTCGGACGCTCCCAACCCTATCTCTTTTGCCGCTTTTGCCGATATCCCATCCGGACCTGGTGCTTTTTTGACTGCCATTCTTTTACAAGCCGCTATTATTTCCCCCTCTGTGATACACTCATCGCCCACCGCATCATTTTCTCGCCCAACTATTTCTATTACATTTTCTCCCTCTGTCTCATTTATATTATCACTCCCTACCTCTCCTATATCCCTAAGCATAAAAAGTCCTCCAATTACATCTTTCGTCTGTTCTGAATCTAGTTTAATTGGAGGTGTAGTTTTCCTTATTCTTTTCATCACTGTTTTGTATGGCTTTCCCCAAACGTCCCTATCGACCGTTTCTAATAGTTTATCCCAGGATTCCCTTTTTGCGTTCCTAATTTCTCTATTAAGTTCCCTCTTAGCCAGCCTATATTCATTTTCCGCTATAACTAGTGCCTCCTTTACTTTTTTCCTTCTTAGTCTAGTTACCTTTCTACGAATTTTATTAGAATTCTCCCTTAGTTTTCCTATTTCAGATTTCCACCAGTGTACCGGATTTCGTTTACTATTTTTACTCTTTTTATTCATACACGATTTTCCTATTTCATGTATTTCCTGTAGTGTATTCTTGATATCGCTGATACTATCCCCAGTATTATATTCCCTGTTTTCCCCGTTTCCATATTTGTCTAAAAAGGTTTGTATATACTTATTTTCATCTAGCGTATACTCCATCCCCTCATTTTTTATATTGTTTTTTCTTTCAGATTTCCCAGTATTGATTATGTGGTATAGGTACCGTGCTCTTTTTCACTCTATTGCTTAAATTTGCACTAGTATATCTATTTTTGACCCCATTCCTCTTGTACACGTGTTTCCCCCCTCTGTGAATATATATGTTAAATTTTCGTCCATTAAGAATTCTAATAGTTTTTTCCCTCTAGGGTTCCATACGTTGTTGCCCCATAATGGAGATTTTGCGTTAAGGTCACCGGCCAGCACTATACCGGACCATTCCCTGGATCTTGTCATGGCGGCGATTTCGTCTATTCTATTGTCCACTGTCTCATCATCTATATTTGGGGAGATATAGCTACTTATAATCAGTGTTTCATTGTAGCTTATTGCCACCATTCCTATTGTCTGTTTTAAAAGCCTAATATTTTTCCCTTTTTCCATGCCTTTGTTTGTAATCCAGACAGCCGCATCACCCTTTTTATCATTAAACCAGTTACTTCTGCTTTTATTTTGTTCAGTTATCGTAACTATGTCGGGATTGATTTTATTTACCGTTTTATCCAGTAGGTCCTGCGCAAGTCTACACTTGTTTAGGTTGATTTGTAGTATGTGTATATTGAATTTTATTATCTTCTATTTTTTTCCCCAACTGCCTCTTTATACAGTGTACATTTTAGGGAACCTGCTATGTGGTTTAGTTCAGTCTCTGTTCCTCCTTTCTCTGCACAAATCCTGCACCTTGCTTTTTCCGTCTTACACTCTGTCATCGTGTGCCCGTTTCCTCCACATCTTCTACATATAGTTATGCCTTCGGGCACTGCCTCGCACCTTGCTGCGACATGGCCCAAATTGTGGCACTTAAAACAGCGTATAACACTCGGTAGTTGTCTGACCCTGCAGCAGACCCACCCAATCTTCACCTTATCCTCTTGTATATTGCTCGTTCACCCGGTCCTTCCACAATTGCCGCCTGGGTCCCCATATATGCTCTTCTAAGGTTTTTGCAGATTAAATCCTCTAGCTTAACCTTGGTTTCCTTGGCTATACTCTGTAGTAGTTCCACCTTATCTACTGCCGGGTCTATATCCTGTATTTCTATCGTCACTTTTGGTTTGAGCCTCCTTATCTCCGCTCTGTCTCCCATGATCACCTTTGCTTTTTCGTGGAAATCCGTGCTATCGGTTTTATTCTCAAACTCTACTAGAATGTCACCGGTCCTAGTCTGCCTAATCCTTTTTACTCCTTTGACGTCCGCTCCCATCCCTTGCCTTAACTCCTTGGTCACCTCCGCATAGGTTTTCTCCTTATTTACACTAATTGTTATCGCTTCGTTTTTCTTTATTGGTGTCAATCCTCTTTTCCTAGGCCTTTCTCTGGGTTTATCAGCTTCCCCTGTGGTCATTATCGTTTTATTTTTATCTTTCTTTTCCTCTTTCCTTCTCTTTGTTTTCACCATTTCCCACTCTGAGTCGGAAGAGGCCCCTTCACGGTTCCTTATGATCTCTACCCTTCTGATGGTAGGCAGAGCTCTGCCTTCTACCCCTTGCACCCTTGTCTTCTTAGTCATTGATTCCATTTCCGGTGGTGTTATGTTCTTTCTTTTTTGTATATTTCCTACTTTTTCCTTCCTTTCTTCTAGTTTGTCCATACGTTTGATTATATTGTTCATACTATCCATCATCCATTTTGTTTTGGCCTCTTCTAATTTTTCCTTTTCTGCCTGTTTGTCTCTCTCGTCCCTATACACCTGTGCGGCAATTGTTATTAGATCCCTAGCATTCCCATCACCCTACTCGTTCTTAACGCAGTCGGGTTAGCATTCTTTACTCTTTCTAGGTAGTTTAAAACATTCTCATTGTATATTTTGAGCATGCTTAGGATCTGCTCGATCCCCATTAGAGTGGTGTCCACCCCCCCCCCCCCCATTTTACTCTTTAGTCTCGACTCCCCAGTTTCTTCGTTTTCCATCTCTATTTCTAGCTGGCCTTTATTACTGTTTTCTTCTATGAAGGCATTGTCTTCTTCGTCACCCGTTAAGTCTACGTCCGCCGATATCAAGTCCTGACTTGTTCGAGCAGGGCTCCTTGACAGCGTGCGAGTCGGCCTAAAAATTTGGCTCGGGTCGCTCTGCCCTTTCTCATTCCATTTGGGTTTTTCTCCTACTTCTGCTTGCCTTTTCCTCATTTCGTTTTCAGTGCTAATCCGACATGTCTCTTCCATTTTTTGTTTTTCCATGATTAAGCTCATTTCCTTGTCCTTGCCTGTTTTCGTTTCCTTGTTTTCCAGTCCTGTTTGTATTTTTGATTGTTTATTTGTTTTTAATAAAGAATTCATATTAGATCCCACGAGTGTGGTCGGAATTTATGGTCCACCTGTGCAGAGCCGCCTTGCGCAGGTAAGCCTGGGTTACTCGGGGGGGGCGGCCGGTACCCCCGAGGGACCGTTCATGACTACACGATTTTGGTCCCTGTAGCCACGAGCTTCTCGGCACGGCGCCTCACACCTTCGGCTGGGACCCAACCTAACCCTAACCTGGCCTAACCTAACCTAACCTAACCTAGCCTTTTTTTTTTTTTTATTATCCAGGACAGGAAAATGCATTTGCGCACGCGCGTGTGATCCCCCATTCACTCTATTCGGCTGGTGGGGGCACGGGCAGTGTGGGACTCGTATCCCCTGAAGGGGGGCCTGGCGCCCATTGGTGGGGGCAAACCCAAAGAGGCAACCCGGAAGGGGCAACCTGGCAGCCCTACCCTAAAGGGTGGGCACAAAACGTGAGGTCACAGCCCAAAAGGGGCGACCTAGCGGCGCCCAGAAGGGGCATCCGCGGCCTGATACACTACCCACTAAAAACCTCTCCCCTGAGGCCGCCGGAACCGTTTCATCCTTTGAGGATATCCCACATGAACACAGCGATAGCCGCAACGGCGCTTCGGCTCCCTAGCTTTCATGACGCTTTCGTCCACCCTCAATCCGCCATGCGCATATCAAGCTATAAGGGATTGAGGATCCACGCCGTTACACCTCCGATCAAGCGGTAGGACATTTCAACCTGTACGGTAAGGTACAGGATTTTTCTTCGACTACGAGGATTCCCACTCAACGGGTGATCGCGCCATGTCTTCGCCTGCCTAGCACTACTGCCAGGACAGGTGCTTCTTCTTCGACCACGGCCAGGAACGGGACATCTTGCCTCCCGTTGACCGTGCCATGTCTTGGTCTACCTAGTAGGATGCTGAAGATGTGCATTATCCCTGATGTCATCTCTCCCACCTGACCCCTACCAGGACAGGCCATTTTGCTTCGACTACGACCAGGAACCGGAGGATTCCCACTCAACGGTTGGTCGCGCCATGTCTTCGCCTGCCTAGCACTACTGCCAGGACAGGTGCTTCTTCTTCGACCACGGCCAGGAACGGGACATCTTGCCTCCCGTTGACCGTGCCATGTCTTGGTCCACCTTGTAGGATGCTGAAGATGTGCATTATCCCTGATGTCATCTCTCCCACCTGACCCCTGCCAGAACAGGCAGTTCCCCCCCCCCCCCCCCCCCCCCAGCAAAGCCAGATTCCGAGACGAGCCCATTCCCCAATTCCCCAGTTGACTGTGTCCTATAACTGTCACTTGCAAAGACAAAATAAATAAATATGCATAGCCGAAGAACATATTAACATATTAACAAGGATAGGATAGGAAACCGAAATAGCCTGCCAGGCGGCGTCCATAGACCATACAAACTCAATGTTTCAACTTTAAATTTAGCTTCGCGATTGACTTAGCAAAAATATTAATCATGAAATAAACAATAAGTACTGAGGTGCAAACATACTAGAATGTAGAGTGTAGAGCGTAGAGACCTATGATTATTAATAAGAAAAATAATACAAAATATTCAAATAGATTGATAATGAAGCAAGCAAGCGCACCCCAACTGTCGCGCCATCTGGCGAGTGAACGTACGAAGTGATCGTCAAACTATCGATAATCGAAGCATTATCTTATGTAGGCGTATACCACTACGGGAGCCGCCATAGCAGGAATCCATTTACCATCCGAAGAAATCAATCGTCCAAAGAGCAAATGATAACAAAATGCTACCAACAATAGGAATAATGCGTTAACATAATTTCATAAGTTTCATATCATACTTTCAATTATAATAATAAACCAAATTATCATATTGTCACCGCGCGGAATCGATGAGTTTCAATTAAAACAAATCCAGTCTAAATTCTCAATGGATATCACAGAAAGATATCGCAATGCAATATCCGAATTTTGAAAATAAAACATGATAGCAAATCCTTGATATATTTCTTAAAATTTAATACTAAAACTACAAGGACATAAGATATTATAATAAAATTACTAGAAACCATGAAACTATGATAACCAGAATACTACAAATAAATAGACCATCCTGTATGATAAGGAACATTAAGGAACATTACCTAGACAAATAATTAAGAGAAAATTTAAATTTAAATATCCAAGGCAATCCTTCGCATTTCAATGTAAGGAATCGTTCCCAAGATCCTAATTCGTATCCATGACTGAATAAATGAAGACAACACGTCCATAAAAACTAGTCAATAACAGCCTAAATTACCTGAAAAGGATAAGGATAAAGCACTAATAGTAAAGAGAGAGTAGGAAAGTTAGTTAGGGGAATATAAAAGTGAATTATAGGTACAAGCATTGACTATAGGACAATGGAAAAAGTACTGTAAAGAGTATTGAAGCGAATAGTCAAAATAAGCAAAATAAGCAAAATAAGCAAAAGTCAGTTGATTGAAGAGATAGATGAAAAGGTGAATAGTAGAACACACAACAATCATACAGATTCGCCAATTGCACAAAGATTGCACTAAACTCTGCCGCATTGAGTGAATAATAAACCAAAATCCAGCATGAAGTGTTGACAAAACCGAGTATTTTCTTAAAGCATTCTCTTAAAGCACCGTAGCGAGCAAGCAAGCAATTATTTCCAAAATATAACACAACGCAGCTATGCTTGCTTGCTTCACTCACTATTTACCACTAATTCCATAAAGGTAGTAGTGAGATATAATATAATACTTTATATTCCATGAAGTGGAACAAATCTATTATGGTCTTACTAACTAACGCCGGTCGTAGCCGTCGCTACGCGGTCTTAACCTAGCGCGGGTCGTAGCTGTCGCTACGCGGTCTTACTTGTTACGGCGCGGAGTGAGAGCGCGGCGCGGCGCGCGAACGCGAACGAGAGAGGAACGCGGTGTTCGGTGTACGCGTGAAACGCGGAGTCGCTGGAGGCTAGGAGCAGGGATGGCCCATTCGGGCCGCCGGTCTTTATTTGAAATTCGCGCTGCGGTGTTTCGCGCTGCGGTGGAGTTGCTGCCCGCTTGCCTGATGCGGTTGTCTTCTCGTACACCGTGGTCAAACCTAACAGTGAACGAGGCGATGACCAATCCTGGCTCGCCCTGGGTCAAGCCTCGGGACGGGACGGAATCGGTTGCCATAGGCCGGATGCGGTGCCGTGTAAGCTAGCGCCTGGAACCCCGCGGACAAACCGGCGGATGTTACGGGCGCGCACTAGCTTGGTCATCCTGGGTCAAACCTCGGGACTTATGAATATGAATAAATGAAAATGAGTACAGAGCACACTCAAAGTAGAATGAAAATTAGATTCCTTCGTGACTCAACGCAACAGAGAGTGCAGCAGCCCATACACACAAATAAGGGTGAGTAATCTACTATCAAGTAATTAAATGCAATTTATTTCATTCTACTCCATTCCAGAACATACACCTGTCACTTGCAGAGACAAAATAAACATGCATAGCCGATGAACATATTAACAAAGATAGGAAACCGAAACAGCCTGCCAGGCGACGTCCATAGACCATACAAACTCATCGTTTGAAATTAAATTTAGCTTCGCGGTTGACTTAACAGAAATATTTAATCATGAAATAAACAATAGGTATTGAGATGTAACCTAACCTAGCCTAACCCAACCTAACCTAACCCTAACCCTAACCCTAACCTAACCTAACCTAACCTAACCTTTTTTTTTTTTAATAAGAGAGGAAATGCATTTGCCCACGCGCGGGTTGTTCCCTCATTCACTCTATTCGGCTGGTGAGGGCCCGGGCAGTGTGGGACTCATACCCGCCCTGAGGGGGCAGCCTGGCGCCCGTTTGGTGGAGGCAAACCCAAAGAGGCAACCCCAGAAGGGGGCAACCTGGCAACCCGACCCCGAAGGGTGGGGTTTAGCCCAAGAGTAGGTCTCAGCCCAGAAGGGGCGACCTTGAGCAGGTAGTCCAGAGAGGACAGTCCTGCGGCTGGATATACTACCCACTAAAACCTCTCCCCTGTGTGGGCCGCCAGTACCTATTCATCCTCTGGGATATCTAACAGGTTACCAACGTAGCCACAACGGCGTTTTGGCAATTCAATGCATTTCGCATTATTCCGTCCTCCCGCAAAAACGCCATGTAACATGGGGCATCTGCGGATCCACGCCGTTGCACCTCCGATCTAGCGGTAAGGACATTTTAAACCTGAGAAATACACGCAGGAATTTTTCTTCAGCAACGGTCGGCACCGGGGCATCCTCCAGGATCGCGCCTTCCCGGCGTGACCGCGCCACTCTTCGCCTGCCTAGCACTAATGCCAGGACAGGGGTTGTACTTCAGCACGGCCAAGACAGGGACATCGTATCTCCACAGTTGACCGTGCCCCTCTTCGTCCTCCTGGTAGGTTGATAATGATGATGTGGCTTTTCCTAGATGTCATCACGCCCACCTGACCTGCCACGAGGACAGGCCGTTTTTCTTCAGCAACGATCGGCACCGGGGCATCCTCCAGGATCGCGCCTTCCCGGCGTGACCGCGCCACCTCTTCGCCTACCTAGCACTAATGCCAGGACAGGGGTTGTACTTCAGCACGGCCAGGACAGGGACATCGTATCTCCACAGTTGACCGTGCCCCTCTTCGTCCGCCTGGTAGGTTGGTGATGATGTGCCTTATCCCTGAGGTCATCACGCCGACCTGCAGAGGCAGGAACATATTTTTCTTCGACAACGGTCGGCACCGGGGGGATATCCTCAAGGATCACACCATCCCGGCGTGACCGCGCCACCTCTTCGTACGCTGCAACCCTCGATGACATGTCCCATACATGCATTACACTCACACACAAACGCTCTCATGACCAGCATAGCCCTTCAAATGCCCCAAAATGCAACCATAAATAATGAATGATAAATCAATAAGCCCATAAAGCCCCTGAATAGAAGACCCATAGATGGACCATAAATAACAGCTGGCAGATGAATACAATAACAATAAACATAACTAGGTCTGTTGTCCGCTTCGCTGCTAACACAATAATGAGCGCAACTCGTATTCGGTAAGGGCTAATCTGCCTTGATGAATAACTTATGCTGCTCAGCGTATTTGCTGCTGAAGAATCTCTCCTCCCATAGTAATAGTTGACACATTCATTTAAATCTTCTTATCTCCTTTATTGACCTAAATTTGCTAAGTTTCTTAATCGTTACAATGCCGGGCGCTTACGGTTCCATCCGATATGATTGTTGATAGAAGTTAACCGTGTTTTAGGGAACGACGGCTCGATCACCAATCCTGCCAAAGAGCGAACGCGCGAGAGAGCAACGTATGTAAGCCCTAGTCCAAATTCCGAATTGCCAATATCAACTACAGCACGATCAACTGTAATTCCTTGAGACTTGTGTATGGTTATTGCGTAAGCTAAATCAAGCGGAAATTGTTTGCGGGTGCAAGCCGTAGTTCCTTTTTTGTAACTAACCGTCTGGGGAAGAATAGGTACCAAACCGTTGAAAATAGAAGGACCATTGTAGTTATCGAAACGAATTAATACGCAGGCTGGGAAATCGGACAAATGATCATCGGTATCAGTTGACAGATAAATTACGTCAGCGACCGTTCCTAGCGTGCCGTTGCATAAACCTTGTGCAGTCCATAAGTTTTGCGTAAGCATGACTCGGCAATCCGATGCTAGCCACAATGTTGCTGGAAGGCGTTGGGCGTCATCGGTTGAACCAGAGATTGCTGTGACGTTATTGTGCTTAGCACGTATTATCGCTACGGGTTTATTCAGTTGGCGGAGCATATGCTCATTATATTCGATGATGTCTTCCTTTTTTGCTTTCAAATGGATGCATCCACTGAACTCAGTGAAAGAACTCCTAACGTTTGACGCAAACCTTGATTGCAGGAGATCGTAGTCATCATCGGTCACTTTGCCGTTAGCAATGTTGATTAACGTCTTGCGATATGCTTCTTGTTCGACTCCGACCTGTCTCATTATCTGTTTCAGCTCGAAAACCGTATTAAATTTTTCGAACAGCAGCTGTCCTCTGATTGCTAGCATGTTGAACGATTTAGCAATCCCCAGCAGTGATGTATCACCGACTGGCGGCAGTTGATTGAAATCACCGAGCAAGTACATTATAGCGCCACCAAATTCCACCGATTGATTCTCCGGGTATGCCTGTCGTAACCTCTGATCAATTGTAGCAAGAAGCTTCATTCCAACCATAGACATTTCATCGCAATTGATCACTTTAATTGTAGACATTTTATCCTGAAAATTACGTTCGCTTTCCCCCGTTAGATCTGGCATTGCACCACCTCTCGAAAGCATCAAGTGAAAAGCGGAATGAATTGTTGTTCCGTTGATATTGTTGGCAGCCATGCCTGTTGGCGCTATGAGCAGCACGGAGCCAGGTCCGTGTATTGATTCGACAATGGTGACCATTTTGCGTATCAGGCAAGATTTTCCTGTTCCAGCTGCTCCTTGCACAACTGTCAGCTTTCTAGTTGTAACTCCTACCAGTTGATTATGCAGATGGTTTATCACATTCTGCTGTCCCGGATTTAGATCCAAGTTGTCACTGGTTGCAAGTTCGCGCTGGCACACATAATTTTCTTTAGCTTGTCGGATGAAATTGATTTGGGCTTCCAATCCTGGATAGTTTCTAATGATTGCGTACCATTCAAAATCTCAATCCTGATCTCTGTATCCAAGCACAGTATCAGGTACTGCTTCGTGTGGAAATGCCTCGGCTATGGCCATCCAGTCTCTTGGTTCATTTTCCAAAGCAGGTATGTCGTCAGGATCATGTGGTGAAGTGTTGTTTTCATCCAGTTCCCAGACAGTTATGTTAGCTGCAAAGAATGACTCTTTCCAAGAATCTCAAGTTTTCAATTCTTCCACAGATCTCCATGGTTTGTTTAGCAATAGTTTTTGTTTGTAGATAATCTCATCTTTTTCGTCATCAATTCCTAGTGGATACTTAGGTAATACCTGAAGCACACGCATTTTTCTACATTGTTGAAGTTGGTTGCGTACTGCATTGTATCTCGTTGCGAATTGACTCAAAGTCATGTCATTCGTCGTCTCTGGTCTCGTTCGATAGCGGTCGAGAATTGATTGATGTACAAATTGATCAGAGTCATCCAGAGGTATCAAATTGAAGTCGTCAAGTCCAATATATATTTTGACAATGTGCCTTGTGCAATGATATAATGGAATACCAGCCAACAAATGCATGACCTCGCACGATGATATATCTCGAAGCCCTACTATTTTGATGAGCATCTTAGAAAATGCCTTCTGTACGGGATCATCAGGATGACAGTCGACGAGAATGTTGTTGAAGAGGTCCATGAAGCTCTGCGATTGTGGTTCACTTTTAGATGCATACTTCGATAAGTAGTTTAGAATTGCGTGCTCCGATGTAATTACTTTGCAGTCTGTATTTGCACGCCATATTTGGGCCACAAAGATGTTGTGGTCATTGAGTAAAGCATCATGTCTTCTGGGTGTATACTGCCAAATACCTTTTTCGTCTTTTTGAAGTGTCGATACATCTTGTAGTGGCTTTGGAAAGTTGAAACGGCAAGGCTGTACCCGGCGATTGGATTTTAGACAGTACCTGGAATGATTAGTATGTCTTTGAACTCTGTTCAGCAATTGCGACAGTTGGTGTGTATCATATAGTTGTAGTTCAGTATGTTTCAATCGAGAAGGATGTACTTCAGCTGGAGGCTCATTAATAAGCGGATTCATGGCAGATGTGAGCGAATCATAGAACTTTTTATGAGTTTCGATCTCCTCCTCAAAACAGTAATCGAATGTCCGTACGTCGGGTGCGTTTTCGAGCCAGAGAATGGCATGAATGTGAGGGCTACCACGATGTTGGTATTCAAACCGGTACCAATAATCAGCGATATTTAACTTGGTCTTGAGGATTTTCATGAAGATTTCAACCCTCTTCGAGAAGTATTCATCGGCCACCAGCGGATTTTCGTTTAGTTTTTCCTGCATAAGACGTGATAGTTGAGCTTCGGTCATGCCTTCTATCTCTGTTGAGCTGATTCCAAAGTGTCTCATCATGCAGGGCCACCAAAGATCAGCTGAGCTTAGTGTTAAGAAAAGAGTTGGAACTCCAAGCTGGTTCACCATTGCTTGCAATTCTAGTCGTCGTTGATACCAATAAGTTGAAGTTCCTCGAATCTTGGATCCCCAACTCAACAACTTTTTGAGTATAGCTGGGTTGCGAATCAATTCTGTACGTAGTTGTTGTATACTGCCGGTAAAATCATTCTTTTTGCAAAAAATTGCACTCTTTATCAAAGCTTCGTGGCGTTGGAGTGTGTTGAGACAATGGAACCTAAACCGACAGTCATTTGCGAAACGTTTATCTTTGTAATGCATCAGAAATTCACACCATTCAGAGTATTGAAGTTTTTGGTTTCTAGTGAAGTCGACAATATCTGCCTGGCCATCCGGAAAGAGATGAGGAAAAGCCAGAGATATACCCTTCCGTTCTGAACTCATTAATAGGCGTTGTAGAACTCGACGGCCATTGTAGGGTTGACCTGATTGCTTGTTCTTGTCTTTGTTGGATTGTTATTGGTACTGCTGATTCAGTTATATCAGTTTCGTCAGTTACATCTTCGGTGAAACCACCTTCGTTTAAAAAGCGAATCTGATGCGAAACATCACCATCTTGGGGAAGCGACGCAACATGTTCCATATCAATGTTAACGTCAGAGTAATGTGGGTTGTTGATTTTGAGCCACTCGAGTGCTTTGAGTACCTTATCGCGTCGCACTTTGAAATCTCTATGGCCAGAAACCCCGTCACGCTGGACAATGAGGACGTTTACATCAGCTGGCGTCAAAGGTAAGCGTCTTGTAATTTCGGTGATGTCTTGTTCCACATTTATAATATTACCGCTATAACGTATCTGACCAGGTCGACCGGAAGCTCTTACCTGATATACTTTCATGACTGGGTGCACTCTAGCAATTAACATTTGTTCGATGATAGTTAGATCTTTGAGCTCATCAGGCACATCAGCAGGTCGCATCTTGTTCGCCGATGTGAATTTGGTGGTATTGCGCTTACAGTGTTTGCATGTAAATTCGTTAGTACATGTATTAAGAAGGAGTCTATTGCAGTTGATGCATGTATTATACGATTGTTCGTTTAGGAATCGACTGAAATCATCCACGTGCTTCTGATCATGGATGCGAGTATAATGGATGGTAACATATTCAAGCTGCGTGGCCTGTCGTTGGCTGACAGGTACATATCGACGTGCGTCATGAGTTCGTCGACTTAAGTTCGTTCGTCGTCTAGGAGGCATTTGTAGTGAAAAGCTTAAATTAATGGTGTTTTCGATTTGTAATGAAATTTATCAACGTTGTTGCGCGTTAATGTTTAAAGCGAAGCTCTTCTTGGCGCGATCGGCAGTAAGATCAGTTGGAAGGAATGTTACAATTCCCCTACAGGGGAATTTCGGTCCCCTCTCCTCTAATTCTTTCATCCAGCGAAATTGCGCGTCAATCGTGCGTACAAGAACGTTCGCGACAAAAGACAATCTCGCTCTCGCGTACGGCAGAGCGACGTTTTTTTTCATATTGAATTGTACCATAAAAAAATTACAAAAAAAACAATTCTAATTTATTGAACTGTAAATTTACGCATTATGACTTGAGCTTCGCTCTTGTCGGCTGTCCCGCGACGGCCACGTTTTTATTTCAATGCTTTTTCATTGAAGATCAGTTTTTTTGTGATTATTTCACCATGCTTGGGCCAATTTTTTATTTCAATAGCCTATGACCATCACATTGTGGTCATGATATGCTGTGCCAAATTTGGTGAAGATTGGATAAGCCGTCTAAGAGGAGTCTCTGGAAAACGAAATGCAGTTTTCGCGAGAAATTGAGCTTCGCTCGCTTCGCTCGCTGCGCTCAATAAACCTAATGAACCTAATTAAACCTAATTAAACGTGATTAAACGTAATTAAGTAAGTAAGTAAGTAATAAATCAGAAAATCAGCATATATATGCATCTAATGCAACAGAGCAATTGAGCAATTAATGAAACAGTTAAAGTAGAGAAAGAGACAGTAATAAACATTGATAAATAATATTATATAATATAAGAACATGAGAACATGTGAACTAGACATAAGAAGCATAGTAAGTGAATAAGCAAGCGAGCATATGTGAACTTGACATAAGCAAGGTAAAAGCAAAGTAAAAGCAAATAACCTACAAAACCTCAAACGTCAAACATACAACCAAGCAACCAAGCAGCATGAGAAGAATAAAAAGAATAAGAAGAATAATAGTAAAGAGTATTTGTTATTTAACACTAGTACACAATATAATCACATCGTTAACATAAAATTCAAGATGAATTATAAATTGAAATGAAAATAAAAATAAACCAAGGATATGAGACGTAAAGTAAAAGATGCCAGACGATAGCAGATAGCAAATGCCAGTCATAAGAGAAAAGAAGTAAAACATAGAATGCTACTAATTATTATCAGTAGTAAAAGGTAAAAGGTAAAATATAAAAGGTAAAATATAAAATATAGAGTATGACCAGAAACAGCAGGTTCCAATGCAAAGTAGGCACACGCATCACTTCAAAATGAAAAGACAAGACACAAAATCACCACAATAGAAAGGGTACGCCATATATGCGCAGTATAATAATAATAAATAAATGCATGCGTGACAGGAAGTTCCTGATAATCATCTGTTAAAACTATCGTGGTGACTGAAAGAAAACTACCAATAATAAGCAGTAAACTGAGAGCTTACATGAAGCGCTCAAACCAGCGAAGTTGAGAATCCCTCCTGAGAGGCCAAGATAACCAAGATAATGTAGATGAAGGTCCATTAGGATTATTTAAACTAGTAGACTGTGTCACGTGTCACCAGGCAATCCTACAATGAACAGACGCACTTGGTAGATGATCAACATAAGATTGAGCAGGCCAATTGATGACGTTATCACCAACATCAAATATAATACATAATACATTCCTATCACATCAGTTTATGGGAAAAGTACCATATTTCAGAGAAGATCACTGGGAATAAGAAGAAGATGAAAATAAAATGAAGAAAATAAATATATGGTGAGCATAACGTAGCACCACTAATTGAAATTGAAACTATTGTCTGGAATTATTGAAGTTGCTCAAATTTGCTTGCAGGAACATTCTACACAGCCACGACCTCGAACGCGATTAACAAGCAAAGATGGTGGAGAAACAAAATGATCAGATGGAGGCAATGAACCATAAATAGGGGACTTATAGCAGTCGGCAGGCCAAAAGACAATAAAATAAAGCAACGACAGGTGTGACACAAATAAAATAATCAAGTAAGAGTAGACAGCAATTACAAGAATGGAAATGTAAAGAGAAGAATGAAGGAAGAACAAGGATAAAAGAAGAAAACAAGAAAGAAAAGAAAAGAAAGATCAGTATCGAATGACAATGAAATCAAGGCAAAGTATAGGTGAAATAAAATCATTGAAGTGTATAAATACTGACATCATTAACAGGAACCGTATACCCTCACGACCACTATGATTCCTGAAAAGAACAGAAGAACAAACAAAGCATTGTAGCAGCCCAGAAGAAAATTAGTCACAAAACGGCTCAAATCAGATCAAATCAATGTATAATTTAATCAATCATATCAAATGAATGAATGAATAGTAAATAAATAATGAGAAAATAGAGAAAATGTGCAAAATGTAAAGTGTGTACCGCGTAACAGCATGACCCACATAATGTAACATAATGTAGAAGTAAAACAAATGACTAAATGAATGCAACAAATGAGTTATATTCCAACCAATATAACTGTAGATTATTGTCTCAGCCACTGTAACTTTATAAACCATACGTTACAAATTACAAACTATAAATCAAATTCACAATTCACAATTCGCAAGTTGCAACTGATTTTGTCCATGCAAATGCAAATAGGAGATAAAATTGACAACCAGATAGTGCATAAAGGTAAGTAAATAAAATGACAAATAAACAAACAAGCGTAAACTGCATGGTTCAATCAACACCATACTACTACATAATATAAGAATACAATAAATAAATAAATAAATAAATAGAGAGTTTAAATAATATTTAAATGATGAGATTACAACAGAAGCCACGCGCCCTCAAGCGTTTGCATAGACAAAAGCATTCTACCTACCATATAATACTCGGCCGTTCACTCCGTAACGGTTATCGACAGACAAATTATCTGCCGCGCAGTGGTTGCCCACCACGCGCCAGTTACCCGTTAGACAGTTACCGACTATAGAACTGTCCATCGTGCAGCCGCGCAATCCTAGGAAACCATACTTACCATCAGACTTACCGTCAAAGATAAGTCCGATATACAACGCTATTCGCGAAAGGTAAAGGTAATTATACTGGAAGTAAAGGTAACAAATAAAACTTCAAGACGGGCCAAGGTCAAGAATAAATTTATTAATAAGTAAATCAAAGCTACGATTATCATTTATTATGTAAATCATTTATGTTGTAAATAAAATGAGCTAAAATATATAGATATAAATATGAATATGAATATAAATTATAAAGAAAGTGAACCTACCATAAAGCTAGATTAATAACAATTATGAAATAAATCAACCCGTGCAAAACCCGCAGATTGCGCGGAGTGCAGGACACACTGTGCTAGCACATTATCGTGGTGCAGAAAACAAATTACAAATTGTGCAAATGCACCGAAAATAACAGAAAACCGCCAAGGAAAGAGAGGCCGAGTAAATAAATAAGCTAAACTAAATGAAACAAATAACATAAGACACTTAACCAAATAAATCAAGATGGAAATCAAAATCAAAATCGAGATCAGAATAAAATAAAGATCAACAACGCACGTAGCAACGCATGTAATCGGGCAAATCACATACAACCAATCAAGCAAGCCATTAAATATTATTGACTAATACTAATTTACGGGATAATAAAGTAAAATAAAATAAAATAAAATAAAATAAAATGAATCAAATCAAAATAAGGGATCAAGAAAAGAAAATGGGAAAGTGTAAACTGCAGGCCGTAAAGTGTAATGTGCAAGCAAAATAACCAGCACAATACGCTGTGATATAAAAGAAAAAGAAAATAAAGAATGAGATACCGTGAAGGTATAGTATAGATACAGTGAAGTGAATTTCAAAATAATATAACCATAGATAATATAAACCATAGAATAGACACCTTCAAAGATGTCGGGTGACAGAATATACAGAGATATAACCTTAACCCTAACCCCTAATGTGTCAAAGCAAGGATTGTCAACAGGAAGCAAGAACAGTGTAAGAAGACTCGTTAAGAATGAGAACAAGAACAAGATTACCTACTAAAAAGCCTGATAGCCAACTCAGAAAAAGGAAACAAGCAAGGTAAGATAATAATTGTAACAACGCACCATAAAATGAACAGGAATAGCACAACTTAATAACATGCATATTAATTCCCACAGAAAAGCACACTGTCACCCTGTTATGACAGAACTATAAAATACCAATACCAGAGAGAGATATCATCAATTAACTGAATTAAAGAATATCAAAGAAGAATCAGAATATCCAAGGATATAACAGGCGACAAACAAGGAGGCGACAATAAAATAAAATAAATAGTGATAAACAGTGATAACGCGGCACAAATAATTAAATATAAAATATAAGTATATTGAATATAGAATAACCGCATCAAAGCAAACCATAAATATATTAATTTAATCTACAACACTTTGTACCACCATAAATATAAAATTAAACTAAATCATAACAGTAACTTTAATTCAATTAATTCAGAATGAATGAACAATGACGGAATGAAAGAATGAACGAATTATTAGTGAAGTTATTAATAAAGAAATTAAAGAGAATGAAGTGAATAGGAAGCGTAAAGTATAAAGTGAAAGCCACGACCAGCATAATGTAATAATATAGGGTAAAGCAACGCAGTGTAATATAATGCAATGTAATATAATATAATGTAAAACAAATGATATATAATAAAATAAAGTAGAATATAAAATACAAGAAGTGGACTCAAAATATAACCGTAAAGCTTATTAACTAAATACTCTATTTCTTTACCAAAGTAAATTATATGTTAAATGGTAAATGGTGGATGATAAGTGATCATGTCAATGCAAATGTAAATAATACCAATTATTTCATGACATTTCAAAATAAGGAAATAAACAACACGTAAATAAATCAAATCAAATGTAAACTGTGTAATTCAGTTAAACACTATGCTACTGCATAGTGTAAGAATAAATCAATCAATCAATCAATAAGTAAAGTATTTTAAACTAATATTTAAAATGGTGAAATTAAACAGAACCCGCGCAGCATGAAAGCATTTGAATAGACAAAACCACTCATCATCACAGAAGAATAGCAAAATTAATTAAGATAAATCAAATCAAATCACCAACTTCAACTGATCAGAATGAATAAATGAATGAATAACGAATAATGAATAAGTGAATGAATGAATGAATGAATAAATCAAGGAAGAGAGAAACAGCAGAATACCAGCAAGTACGAGTAAGGTAAAGTAAAATAAACCATTGAAAAGTAAAATTCAGAGATGAGATAACAAAGACAAATGACAATTATTTTCAGCAACCCCTAATGTGCCAAAGCCACGGTGTCAAAACTAGCATGCAAGGACTAGTTAAAAGGAACGACATTGAATAAGAGAACTGAATTGCAACTGAAAAGGAAAAGAAAAGAAAGGAAACAAGGTAAGGTAATGCAACATACTATAAAACAACAGAAATTACCCATACTGGTGACATGACTATTAAATTTAAATTACAGAAACAGCCCACCATCATGGAAGAGCAACATTATGACCAGAGAGAGACGTCATGAATAAATTGAATTAAAGAATATCAAAAGAACATCAAAATGTCCAATGAATATCAAGAATGCACAGGCAAATCAAGAACCAAATCAAGAAGCGATAATGAAATAAAATGAATATCAATAACAGCGATAACGTGTCATAATAAACTGGAATATATAAATATAAATATACTAAAATATAAAATATAGAATAAAGAATAACCATATGGAAACAAATCATAAATATATTAATACAATCTACAGAGCTTTGTACCATCATGAGTTAAAATAAACTAAATCATAATAATTACTTTAATTCAATTCAATTCAGTTCAGAATGAATGGCAGTGATAGAATGAAAGAATGAACAACTGAAACAATGAAGTAATTAATTAAAGATACTAATGAATGAGTTAAATAAGGTAAATAGTTATAAGTCATAAAGTATAAAGTGAAGGTAGTAACCAACATAATGTAAATAATGTAATATCACGTAATATAATGTAAAACATAATGAATTATACTAAAATAGAATACAAAATAAAATACAAGAAGTGAATAAAATATAATACAACCGTACAGATTATTAGCTACAATACTTTATTTCTTTCCCAAAATAGCCCATAAGTTAAATTATAAATTATAAATGGCAAACGATAAACGATGAATGATTATGTCAATGCAAATGCAAATAGGACTTACTATTAAATGTTGTATCAAAATAAAATAACTGAAGCGACAATAATCAAATCAAATATAAAGTACGCAGTTCAATAAACACTGCACCAGTATATAGACTGAATAAATAATTAAATAAATGAGTAAATAAATAAGGATACTTAAATAACAAGGTTATAATAAACCACGCACAATCAAAGCATTTGAATTGACAAAACCACCCATCATCACAGAGAGAGCAAAACCAAAGTAAAATAAAAGTAAAATAAATGTAAAATAAATCATATTCATTAACTTTAATTGATCAGAATGAATGAGTGAATGAATAATGAATGAATGAATATATGGAACCATTAAGAAAGTAAGATTAAGAAAGCTAAAGGTTAAGGAAAATAAAGAAGGTAAGACATGAGTGAAAACAAGAAGCAGGAATGTATCAGAACGAATGAACAATGATAGAATGAAAGAATGAACGACTGAACAGTGAAGTAATCAATTAAAGATATCAAAGAAGAATGAGGTAAATTATAGAGTAAATAATAAGGCATAAAATATAAAGTGAAGACCGTAACCAATATAATGTAAATAATGTAATGAATGTAAAGTAATGTAATGTAATATACTGTAAAACATATGAAATATACTAAATAGAATACAAAATACAAGAAATGAATTCAATAAAATATAACCGTAAAGATTATTAACTACAACACTCTATTCCCTCAGCAAGATAGATTATAAGTTAAATTATAAATACAGACTGGAATACATAAATACATAAGTAAATAAATAATAAGGATACTTAAGTAATAAGATTATAACAAACCACGCACAATCAATCAACACATTTGAATGGACAATACCACCCGTCATCATAAAGAAAGCAAAACTAAGATAGAATAAAATAATAAAATAAATCATATTCACTAACTAACTTTAATTGACCACAATGACTGAGTGAATGAATGAATGAATGGAACGATTAAAGAAATTGAACATTAAGGAAAGGAAAGAAGGTGAATGAATGAAAGCAAGCAAGAAAGCATCAATGTAATACAATATTATAAGTAAAGGAAGGAATGAACACCCACCACCCACCAATAAACCACACAAAACAAACTACACCAAGAGCACAAAAACAATCAATCACTCATCACACGACACCATTAAAACAAGCATACTAAAGCTGAAATAAAACTAAAACAAAACTGAAACTAAAAGAAAACAGTTAATAACACAACCCGGATTGTCCAATTCATTCATTTAAGCATATTACACTGCTGCATCGTTACAAATATAAAATGAAATGAAAATAAAAGAAAATGAAAATGAAATATGACAAAAATGAAATGATAATGAGAAGAACTTGAACTAATCAACGAAACAGCAGTGCAAGTCACGTAAACCATAAACACACATTATACACTGATATAAACCATTGATAACCGATGAGATTCACAAAACAAAGTAAAAGAACAATAAAATAATTTTTAACAGAAAACAAATCCGACTTCGAAATGCACTAAAAAGTGTCAAATAATTTCTATGTCATTTATACCAATATTCCATAACGATTAATAATATCTACTTAATCGTTAAATAGGATACCAAATACATTTCAAAGTTTTCGGAGGCGGCGCAAAATTAAAAACGTTTCCTCTACTAGGAGGATCCTAACTCGGGCGTCGGCAACCTATGATAAATGACCCATTTGATAATTTCAAGTAAACCATATTCAACGGGAATCAACATACCCATTGTGAATTAACTATACTGCAGTTCACGAGTGACCGCACTTAAGGTGATGCGAGCGTCGAGGCCAAACTTCGAATTCCGCGTTGGTAATACAGTCAACGTTTCATCGAAAATTAGGCCGAGCAGAAGCTGATTTCAACGCCACCTCAGTTATCGCATCCAACTAACGACATGCTGTGCTACGTCACTTTTCGCATACACCTAAATGACACGGATGCTACGATAACTATATTATGTACGTAACAGATAAAATATAAAATACGATACTGTACACATGACCTATGAAATATATGAATGTCCTAACTCCTTCAGGCAAATGTTATATATACATTTCTTGTAATATAACATAAGCATGGGAAGAATATTCCTACAAATCGAATGTCTAAAGTTATTTAAAAGAATATAATAAAATGAAATAAATATAACAAAATGAACGAAATATAACATTTATTAAACTAAATATAATCACATAAATGAACAAGAAATATAATAAAATGAACAAGAAATATAATAAAATGAACAAGAAATATAACAAAATGAACAAGAAATATAATAAAATGAACAAGAAATATAACAAAATGAACAAGAAATATAATAAAATGAACAAGAAATATAATAAACTAATAATAATTGAGATTAATAATAGTTCCTCCTCCTCCTCTTCCACCGCGACCGCGGCCGCGGCCGCGACCGCGACCGCGGCCGCGACCCAGATCGCGTGACGGCATTATCTGCCGTCTGAGGCTGTTGTACTGCCTCCGCAATCTCCTGAACCGCAGCCGTTCAATTGTCCTGATTGACTGGAAAAATAAATATTACGTTATTATTCATAAACATTGGATAGAAGAAGGAAGTAACATAGAAACAGGAACGTAAAAAAACGACTTACTATACGCTGCTGCGGTTCATCATCCTGGTATAAATTTTCCAGCGGCGACCGCTGTGTCTGTTCCGTCTGTTGTGTAAAAAAAATTATGTTATTATATATAAATAAATAATATCAAATATGGTACAAACATGAACGTAAAAAAAACGACTTACGATATATCTATCACGTTTCATATCTTCTACTTTGCGTTGTAGATCTAGTATTTGCTGCTGCAGCTGCAGCAGCGGGTCCGACTGCGGTTTCCGCGGCTGCGGCTGCGGCTGCGGCTGCGGCTGCCTTGGTTGCTGCGGCTGCCTTGGTTGCTGCGGCTGCCTTGGTTGCTGCGGCTGCGTCCGCAACCGCAGTTGTTGCACTTGTTGCTGCAGCTGCAGCAGCATTTCTGGCTGAGGTTGTTCATTATCCTCTTTATTTGTGTAGTATCTAAAAAAAAATATATAATGAAATATAAATGGATACAAAAATATATAATGAAATATAAATGGGTGATACTCCGGAAGACAAAAGCGTGAATTTATTAGTGAATGTATGTGTGGCCAACTTCACTGCAACAAATATAACAGACGATTATTCTAATGCAAGAATTCTTTCAGAAACCCTTGCAATAGTCGTCTGTTTCATTGTCTCTTGGACACGCGTGTAGAAAATGCAATTTTCTAACTGTTCTATTTCAGCCTGTAATGAAAGTTTAAAATATGACATTTGTAAAAAATATGTCATGTGTATGCTAAAAATTTCATTCTCGATCGGTCAATGCACTGAGAAGTTACAAGTAATTTATTTCTGAAAATCCTGACTTTTCATGTAAGAAGTCGCAATTCTCTGACCGATCTCGATTAAATTTTTAGCATCCTCATAACATATTTTTTACAAGTGTCATATTTTAAATTTTCATCACAGGCTGAAATGAAAAAGTTAGAAAATTACCTTTCTAGTCGCGTGTCTAAGAGATAATGAAACAGACGACTATTGCAACGATTTCTGCAAGAATTCTTGCAATAATTGTTGGAATAATCGTCTGTTATATTTGTCTAAAAGCATGCACATAACTTCTACGAAACACATAAACCCACTGTATATGGGACAAAGCAAAAAATATTTTTGTTACAAATGGTAATTGTCAATGACACTCGCGAATTAAAGAAAACAAGAAACACTTACTGTCGCCTTTTTCCATTTTACACCGGAACGTTCCGTTCTTCACCCGGAAACTTCAACGACGCCAGTGAAATTGGAAAACGAGAGCGCGTTGGCGTTTCGTTTCTTTTCAGAGCGTTGCCATGGTTGTTGTTGTTATTTATTTCTTTATAACAATAAGGCATCTTCGCATAGAAGCCATACATATATATAAGACGTCTTCGCATAGAAGCCATACATATATATTATTGATAAAATTTCCAAGCATTTGTGATATAAATAACCACAAATGGGAAATAAAAAAATACCAGGAGAAGACTCTCCCTCAAAAAATCTTATAGAAAACTGTAAGTGCTAACAATTTATATATACATTTCAGTAACTTGTGTGAATTGTCCTACATTCGTTTTACTTTGCAGGCGACGGAAAGAATGGGAATCGTCGTTGCCGACGATTCAATCTGATGCAGTTTTGGAAGACAAATATTTCGAAAATAAAGATGCGGGGCGCATCCCAGAATCGAAAAACGTCCTATTCACAAATGAAAATAAAGATGATGCGGGGCGCATCATAGAAAACAAAAACGTCCTTTCCGCAAATGAAAATAAAGATGATGCGGGGCGCATCCCAGAATCGAAAAACGTCCTATTCACAAATGAAAATAAAGATGATGCGGGGCGCATCACAGAAAACAAAAACGTCCTTTCCGCAAATGAAAATAAAGATGATGCGGGGGCGCATCCCAGAATCGAAAAACGTCCTATTCACAAATGAAAATAAAGATGATGCGGGGCGCATCACAGAAAACAAAAACGTCCTTTCCGCAAATGAAAATAAAGATGATGCGGGGCGCATCCCAGAATCGAAAAACGTCCTATTCACAAATGAAAATAAAGATGATGCGGGGCGCATCACAGAAAACAAAAACGTCCTTTCCGCAAGTAAAAATAAAGATGATGCTGGGTGCATCCCAGAATCTGAAAATGTCCTTTTAGCAAATAAAAATGTACAAGTACAAAAATACGTCCTTTCCGCAAGTAAAAATAAATATGATGCTGGGTGCATCCCAGAATCTGAAAATGTCTTTTTTGCAAATAAAAATGTACAAGTACAAAAATACGTCCTTTCCGCAAGTAAAAATAAAGATGATGCGGGGCGCATCACAGAATCTGAAAATGTCCTTTTAGCAAATAAAAATGTACAAGTACAAAACGTCCTGGACGATAGCGACGACAATCTCGTCGTAGACGTCGGACACGAAGATATGGGACGTATTTCTGAAAATGTGCCAGATGGCCGCCGCATTGTTGACGTTCAGTTCTTTTGGAATGAAATACATAGAACGTTCGACAATCATGCGCGAGGTATTGAATGTCATTTTCGCGATTGGAAAATGATCGGTAGTCGCCAGCATGGGTGTCTGACACAGTTTTTCTTCAAGTGCCAAATGTGCAATTACGAAGATACTGTTTGGTCGGAACCTATGAATTCAGATATAATGAATGTAAATGAGGCCACGACGATCGCGACTGTTACAGTCGGAATCGGCTATGCACAATTGGAAGAATTATGCGCCGCCCTGAATATGCCTTGCATGGCTGAAACGACGTACCGGAGGTACCGTGAAAAACTTGTAGATCAGTTTATGAAAAGCGCATGCATACCATGCAGGCAGCAGGTGAAGAAGAAAGACGATTAGCTTTTGAAAAGAATGAAGTCGTCGACGGTATCCCATATATAACTGTCATAGCGGATGGTAGCTGGATGAAAAGATCGTATGGAACGAATTATAATTCACTTTCCGGTGTCGGTGCCCTTGTAGGTTTCCGCACAGGAAAAGTTCTGTTTATCGGCATACGCAATAAATACTGTACAATATGTGATATAGCAGAACGAAAAGCTACATCCCCAAAACATCATAAATGTTATAAAAACTATGATCGTTATGCCAGTTCTAGTAGCATGGAAAGTGATGCTATCGCTGACGGTTTCAAATGCAGCATTGAAATGCATGGCTTGATATATAGAACGGTTGTTGCCGACGGTGATAGTAACGTATATCATACTATTGTAAATAACAGACCTTACCGAGAGCAAAAAGTAACCGTTAAAAAAATTGAGTGTACCAATCACTTACTTCGTAATTTATGTAAAAAGTTGAGACACGTTGCTGAAAAAAAACGCAAACGAAGGGTCACAGAGATCGTGGCTTTGTTGTGTACCGAAATATAATTAAAAAAAATATTTTGAATATTCGTAGAGCTATCGTTTTAGCAGTAAATGCGCGAAAACAAGAAACAGGGCCTCAGCATGTCAAAGCTAGAGAACTTCAGAAGGACATTTTAAGTATCCTAGTCATATATTTGGTGAGCACAAGGAGTGCAATAGTCGCAGCCATACGTGTATGCGTGACGAAAAAAGAGCTGAGAAAAATTACGTTCCATCTTTGAAATTGTACGGTCTGTATATCGAAGTCGAGAAAGCCATACGATTCCTCAGCTGCTATTCGGATAGTTTGTTAATGAATGTGACAAACAATCCCGCAGAAACATTTAATTCAATTATATGCAAAGAGATTGGTGGAAAACGTATTAATTTTGGTGCAAGAGGTTCCTACAATGCTCGAGTTGCAGGAGCTGTTACGCAATACAATACGCAACAAGTACTTACAGAAATGCATAAGAACATGTGTAAAACCGTTCCACCACTAGTACAGAGATTGGAGGAACGGCGGCAGAGAAAAGTTGCGAAAACGAAAGAATTGCGAATGACCCATGGTAAGAGAAGGAAATTTAAGCCGGTGCAAGGAACAGATAAATATTATGGTCCAAACTCGCAAAGACCAGATCTTCCGAGTGATATGCTGCTTCATCTTCGCAAAGAACATTTTGAAAAGCTTGCTGATAATGCAAAAAATCGTACAATAATAGAAACGAATACAAGAGAACAAAACGATTCAGATTTATGGAGAGCTTTAAAAGAGGAAATGCTAACTGCTTCTAATTTTGGAGCAGTATGCCGCATGAGACAAACAACGTCCCTGCGCAGCAATGGTGAAAAACATTTATATGCCTCCACCTGTCGATACCGCTGCTATGAAATACGGCCGCGATAAAGAACACATTGCAAGAAAAGACGTAGCGAACGTAATGAAAACAAGAATTCGAACTTGTGGATTGTTCATTGATCGCAACATTCCATACTTGGGTGCATCTCCTGATGGACTTATCGACGATGACGGTTTACTTGAAACTGAAATGCCCACAATCTGCTGAGAATTTGACAGCGATAGACGCAATAGAAACAATACGTCACTTACGAAACATCTTCGATAAGAGAGATATAGAAGAAATGAATAGGAAGCACCAGTATTTCTACCAAGTACAAGGTCAGTTGCATATAACGCACAGAAGTACTGTATTTTCGCTATCTGGACACCTAAAAGCAAACATATGATCTACGTAAATAGAGACGACGCGTTTTGGACAAATCATATGGAACCTTTCCTAACGCGTTTCTACGAAGAATGCATGCTTCCGGAAATATTGGACAGCCGCCACAATAGACACATGCCTATTAGAAATCCAGAATACATACTTCGGGCAAAAGAAGACGCATCGATTCAAAAATCTAGTAGAAAAATCGCAAAAAAGCGTACATATGAAAACATGATACAGAACAGTGTTGAAGCATCAAATATGACCGTTGAAGCAGTAAATAGCGAGTGTGTCATTGTCAGTCATTCCGACCAAGAAGAAAACTTCAAAGATGATGATGTAGGATACTATATATTGGAGACTGCTGTTTCTTCCGTAACTGACGTACAGAAAAATGTACTGCCTGTACACAGTAAATTAAACGATGAATCGTTAGATCGATTTTTGCGTGTCGTCAGAGAAACTACTCCTTTTGAAACACAAAGTGTCCTATACTTACAGTTTACAAAATTTATCAAGCCCTGCTGTAGTGACAAAAGCGTGCAAATAATTGGAGGCAACTGTTCTGATCACTGGCGAAGTATCTATTTCGACGGCCGCAAACTCCATGTATACGACAGTTTACCTGGCAGTGCATACGACAAGCTCGCAGAGGAAGAAAAAAAAATATATTGCATTACGATTTCCTCATATTCGCAAAAAGGATATACTTTTTGAAAGGGTTCAGGCGCAACCAGATTGTTACAGTTGTGGTGTATACGCGGCGACATACATCACTACTATAAGGTTTGGGTGGAAACCCTTGCTTAGAAAACTATTCCCATGACGTACAGCGCCTGAGACGTCACTTTGTGAATATTATTGAAAATAATATACTCTTGCCCTTCCCGACAAAATAAGAGAAAAATAATATATGCACTGTTGGAGCATAGGTATACATACACTACAATCTCGGTTAGTGCATTCGGAACTGAATGCGAACTCGAACCGTGTACAGAACACGTTTAGCGAATGAGTTCGGCTCACGTTTGATGAACCGTGTAGAGAACACGTTTAAAGAATGAGTTCGGCTCGCGTTTGATGTGGTGGCAGCCGCGAATCGACCCACAGAGAGTACAGGAAAAAAAAAAGTTTTACCTGTATACGTGTGAGACAATACTAACGCAATCAAAAATAAAACCTTTTTATTTGAAAATGTTACTAACGAGTAAAGGTTTCGTTCACAAATGCATATACGAGACTTCAAGAAATGTGTATGTACTGAAATTCAATTAGAAGTGAATATTATTGATGTGTGGGTTAGAATTCGACTGCCGTAAAGCGGCCGGCGATGTTTTTTTTAAATAATAATAAAGAAGTATAAAAACAAGTTGTAAGAAATGAACAAAAAGCCAAATAAGTATGATATATCTTATTTATTATTACGGCCGCCGGATTACATATATACCCTAACCTTTACTTGTAATTGAGTTTGAATAGTAGACATTTCTTGGAGTCTGGTATATGCAATTGTGAACGAAACCTTTACTCTCGCTCGACCCTTGTTTCTAAACAGAAAAAATGGCAAACAATCTGACGCATATGTATGCTGTAACAGATCGACAACTACATATAAACCAAATTGAATGCATCTATATCGGCAACTTTTTGCGAATATCTCTGAAACTAAGCGAGAACGCTCATTATATGTATAATAATTTTATAACATATCCAAAAATCATCGAAATCGGGAAGGACGTATTTGTTCTGTAGTTTCACCAAAAAAAAGAATAATAATAGCAACGAAAAATAATGATAGTACGTCTTGTGACACATGGGTTGAAAAATCGATATCGTAATCGATAGAACGTCGCGTGAAAAAGAAATCATCGCCTCTTCCAGGCTCGAACTTCACATTCTCCACGGTACATTGTATCGTCGTCGACGGTTTGGTCGACGCACACATATTCACATATAGCTGCGAATGAGCGCGCGCGGATCGAGCGCAGAAAACGAACGAACTGCGCCCTACAGAAAAAACGAGGAACTAAATTTGTGGTCTGTTTACCTTTTTGACGTTTTTCGCGAGTGAAAATCTTATAACGCAAATTTCGTCTACCTCGAGGCTTGTACATCATCCCTTGGGTGCTCGTTTTGTTCTATCCGCCCCAAAGAAGGGCACTCTGGTCTCTATTTGGACATACGATTCGCAAAAATGTTTATATTACGATAAAATTGATGCAGGTGAGTCCGATCCGCCATTTCTTCACCGTTGACAAACATAAATTTCAATATTTATAACTTTTTGACGATTGGATAATGTAAAGACCAGAGTGCCCTTCTTAGGGCCTCCTGAATACGTCCTTCAATTTTGTTGCATTCTGTTCAGTAATGACGACGTAATTTGTGTTGAAGTTCTAGGGATTTTTCTAGGGACTGTCGGTAAAGTTTTCGACGCTCGCATCACCTTAAGGCAATGCAAGCGTCGAAAACTTTACCGACAGTCCCTAGAAAAATCCCTAGACGCGAGTTTTCGGTTTTCGTCGTCATTTCTAAACAGAATGCAAAAAATTTGAGGGACGTGTCCAGGAGGCCCAACAAAATGGCGCTCTGGTCCTTATTTTACCCAAATCGTCAAAAAATTATAAAATATTGAAATTGTGTCTGTCCACAGTCAAGAAAATGGCGGATCGGACTCACCTGCATTAATTTATTTGTAATATAAACATTTTTGCGAAACGAATGTCCAAATAGAGACCAGAGCGCCATTCTTTGGGTCGGATAGAGCAAAACGAGCACTCAGGGGATGGTGTACAACCTTTCGTTTAGACAAAAACCGAAAACTACGATTGCGTTGATTTTTCACTCGCGAAAGACGTCAAGAAGGTAAAACAGACCACAAATTTAGTTCCTCGTTGTTTCGGTAGGGCACAGTTCGTTCGTTTTCTGCGCTCGACCGCGCGCTTATTCGCAGCTCGTATATGTGAATATGTATGCGTCGACCGAACCGTCGACGACGATACAATGTATCGTGGAGAATGGGAAGTTCGAGTCTCGAAGAGGCTTTCAACTCCGACGCGTAAATTTTTTTTTCACGCATCGTTCTATCGACTAGGATAGCGATTTTCAACCCATGTGTCACAAGACGTACTATCATTATTTTTTGTTGCTATTATTATTCTTTTTTTAGTGAAACTGAAGAACAAATACGTCCTTCCAGATTTCAATGATTTTTTGATATGTTATAAAAATTGATATTCTGAACAATTTGGTGAAATACTGATTACTTATGAAAAGCACCCCGAAAATAAATCTGTTGCCAGAGTTATTAAAATTTTTTAGACAGATAAGTTAGTATGTTTTTTCAGCATAGAATGTGATATTATGCTGGACTCTCCTGATTTTGCATTACGCCCAAATATTAGATGAATAGGTAACGAAAATGTGATGTTGGAAGAACAACACGGCTGGAGCGAGTTCTTCAATGCTGGCGAACGTAGAAAAGGACAATAGCGAAAGAGAAAGAGGTCCGAGAATTAAAGGGCCTAAGAAAAACATTTGAGTGATACAATATTAATTCAACAATAACTTTTTTATTTTTCATTTTTGCTAAATGAAACTTTTACCAATGTAATTGTAAGGTTCGTCTGATTAAAATAAGACCAAACACCATATAATTTGCATTATTTTTACTTATTTAGGTATAATAAGTAAATAAATAATTATAATTCAAATTATGTCATGTTTGATCTTGTTTTAATCAGAAAAATCTCACAAATACGTTAGTAACATTTTCATTTAAAAAATTCAAAAATAAGAAGGTTTTAATCTTAAATTTTGATTGCGTTAGTATTGTCTCACACGTACACGGGTATTTAAACTTGCTTTTTTCCCTGGACGCTGCTTCGATTCTCGGCTGTCACGACATCAAAGGCGAGCCGAACTCGCTCGAGAAACTGTGGTTTCTCCGGCGACCCGCAAAAATTAGTTTGATTCATCGTACATAATACATATAGCTATCGTAGCATCCGTGTGTCATTTAGGTGTATGCGAAGAGTGACGTAGAATAGCATGCTGTTAGTTGGATGCAATAACTGAGGTAGCGCTGAAATCAGTTTCTGTTCAGCCTAATTTTCGATGAAACGTTGACTGTTTTACCGACGCGGAATTCGGAGTTCGGCCTCGACGCTCGCATCGCCTTAAGGGGGTAGACACGGGTAATGCAGCGAGGTGACATTACCGGCAAAAATGGGCCTAAAAAGTAGTCCGGGATTTTTCACTTTTCGTCCTTATATGAGAATATTTGAGGCTGGGTGAGGGCTCATTCCAAAGAGGAAGGTTCAATGCAGCGCGCTCTGGTCATGATTGAACGAGATTTTGTTAATATCTAATAATATGAGTGTCCAAAGTAGAGAAAAAATCGAGAAAATACATCCGTAGAATCCAAGGTATTTTTAAGTCACTAAAAGTTTTGTGACTCAAACGATGACCAGAGCGCGCTGCACTGAACCTTTCTCTTTCGAATGAGCCCTCACCCAGCCTCAAATATTCTCATATAAGGACGAAAAGCGAAAAATCGCGATTGCATTCTCACAGACGAGTTCCGCCATTACCTGGATATTACAGAGCAAGTCACGTGACAAATTTAGTTCACCTAGTAGTTTTAAGGTGGCGTCTAAGTAGAAAGGCTGCCGATTTGGAATCGTAGTCAGAATCAAGCGTTAGCTTAATTACGTCACTCGAACTGTGCTGCGAAGGCAAGCGAAAAAGGCAACTAGGCTCGAACGCTGAGTGAGACGCACTACAGTCATGCTGTCCTTCTCTCATTCTGAATGTTGAGATTGTTCCTTTTCGCTAAGATTTGACTGTCGCCCGCCTGGATTTTTCACAGCGCCCCATAACAAAACCTCGCCCCATTCAAACTATATCGTATTTGGTATCATTTTAATCAGAAAAATTTCACCAATGCGCTAGTAATCGTTTCAGTAAAAAAAAGTCAAAAATAAAAAGTTTTTTGATTGAATTAGTATTAGTCACACCGATACGTTTCGGCTCTTTCCTTTGAACATTGGACTCTTTCTCTCTCTCCTCCACTGTCTGTCCCTTTTTACGTTCACGCTTGGCTGGTCGTCGCATGTAATCTGAATTTCGACACCTCGACTGGATGTATGCAACGTCTGGTTCCTAATCTCTGTTTCATATACATAGCTGCGTTACCCGGCTCTGCCCGGGAATTTTAATCAACTATTATTATCCCTACTTCCCTGTCCCTATCCCTACTAATATATAAAAGTGAAAGTGTCTGATCAGTTGTTCCTCTTCACGTTTATATGGCTAAATTCATTTTATTTTAATATAAATAAATTCTCACTTGTGTTTCAAAAATACATTTGTCAATATAAAACACAATATATTATGTTACTAATATATGTAATATAAGCATATGCAATAGCAACCCGTGTGGCACCCACTTCCCTATATTTTGAAAATAAAATACAATATTTTGAAAAAAAAAATATGTTTCAGATCAAAATTTTATAAGGTTAAAAGTTTCTATTGAGTGGTCATATCAGTTTTACCTTGAGTGGGGAGAGTCAAGTTTACGTCAAGATCAATCAAATTTTTTTAAATAACTTCATAAACAGATGGCAAGGAAAGGGAGATGAAGGTGAACGATCAAGAAATCGATTTCATATGTATATAAATACACATATTATGTATCGCGAATGGCAAAAAACAACGCATCAATAATAGTACCTCATGGGTGATGTGGGAATCTATTATTACGGTTGTTGTCCTAATGCGCCACGCGCGATTCATATGATATGCGCTTGAGGTTACGCAAGCACTATGGTCGCCGCGGGTGCCAAGACACGCGGCGCGGGAAAGGAGGCGTGACATCTGAAAATCGGCCGAGAAGAGCAGTTAATTCCGAAGCCTGATCTATAACATATTTGAAGCTCACGGAAATTTGTTTTTTTTTATTTTTTGGAAAAAAAGGTAGCCTATGTCCTTCCTAAGGATGCAATCTATCTCCTTGCCAAGTTTTATCGAAATCTCAGACAGACAGAGTTACTTTCGCATTTATAATATTAGTATGGATTCAATTGACCTCTGTCAAACGAGCGCACTCATACACCAACTATGAACTATACTATACTATGAGCTAAACTATATGAAATATATACATTCATTTGTTTAAACAACTCGCGCGCCACCTATTGTAAAGTAGTTATACTTATTCAGAACCTTCGCTGGTGTTCGCACAACAACTCACCAAAATTTCATCGCAATCGGATGAATAGTGTAGGAACGCATACGTGACAAACAAAGAAACATTCATTTATATATATATATATATATATATATAATATATATATAGATAGAAGAAGATTTAGCTTTTACTGGATAGACGCAAGGTCCCTCCATTTATTAGTTCTAATAGTACTATAGTACTTTTTTATGCAGAATGTTTCAAGGAATTGGCACAAGTAAAAAAAAAATGCAATTCCATTTAAATAAAAAGTGGATTTGCATTTTTTGAGTGTATCGTTGTATTCATGAAGAAAATGAAGTCATAGAAAAATAAACATTATCATACTGTTGAACTTTTACATGAACAGCTAACCCGTCCCAATTGCGTGATGCACCCTGTATGCTTTTATGAATTAAAAACATTTATTTAAAGAAGCTAATAACTTTTTCTAAAAAAATTCTCCGATTGCACATTCCTTCGGTTCTTCAGAGTAGGCATATATTTTTCAACAGCGAGGCGTGCTACGGTGGGCTATATAAAATCCACGCGTTCAGTCAAGCAGAATTTACCGGAGCGGGACAATTCTATCAGTTAGGTTGAAAGAAGGATAGCATGATCACTGTACATCTCACTCTAACCACGCGCCAATGTTCGCTTTCGTTCTTTAGGCGTATCGTCGCGATGCCTCTGGCGAGATGAGCGTTTGAATGTTTTGTAAAAATTCTTGAGGCGCTGTTGCCTTTCTAGATCGTGTTGCGCGCACGCTAGCTGAGAATTAAACCTTTCAAGTTCGAAACAGACCACGCAAGTGGCCCTTCGGTATTACAGCAGTTTTTTTATTGGACCTGGTGGAGCCACTTGCGTGTTCTGTTACGAACTTGAAAGAACTAATTCTCAATCGAAGTAAAGTTGGCGCGGAATATTAATATTTCTTAACAATTTCTATCTTAAAAATTGCTCCCTATTTGCTCCCTCGGAATTTAAAATTGTTCCAGTCGCAAACATCATATTTAATGAGATATTCACAAATAAAAAAGCAGAAATTTGTTATCTTCCAAATAGATAGTAATGATCTTTTTACAAAGATATTATGGCACCAAAAAATTGCTCCTGTTTTGTCTTATAAGATTCAATGGTCAGATATATCAATAACAATTTATTAACAAAAAGCAATTGAAAATAAATGTTGTTGCGTATCTGCCGGTAAATTATGACGTCATAAACGACCGTTGAATATATCCACCGAGTAAAAGTAAACGTCAGCGACATCTGTCGCTTGTATGTACACATAATAAATTTCTATTATTTTCCGAAAAAAAAATGATGTGAACGCAAAGTAAGAAGCAAGCTGTAAAGGGGAATCACACACGCTTTTAAAAATCTCCTTAGACCTAGTGAGCTGCGCGAGGTAAGTGCGGTCACTCGTGAACTGCAGTATAGTTAATTCGCAATGTGTATGTTGATTCCCGTTGAATATTGTTTACTTGAAATTATCAAATGGGTCATTTATCATAGGTTGCCGACGCCCGAGTTAGGATCTTGCTAGTAGAGGAAAAGTTTTTAATTTTGCGCCGCCTCCGAAACTTTGAAATGTATTTGGTATCCTATTTAACGATTAAGTAGATATTATTAATAGCTATGGAATATTGGTATAAATGAAATAGAAATTATTTTACACTTTTTAGTGCGTTTCTTTTTTGTTACAAATTATTTTATTTCACACTTTTTAGTGGAACCAGTAGTATTTGTAGGATAGTGTAGGCGTTTTTTGATTTTGGGTTTCTGTTGCTTAGCTAATAACCATAAACTGGAAAAAATTGACTGAATTTAAATGGTTAATGGTGACGGCGAGAAGGAAGGTATTTTAAAATAAAACCACACCCGACGGAGTCTGTATGATAACTGCTTTATTTCTCACTGCGTCTTCCTGTCGCACGGTTAGATGATCTCTTTATGCCTACGAGGCATTCGCGGAACGGATGTAAGGACACAGATGGGTATCGTGCTATAAGTAGGGGGCCCCCCCTCACAATGAACAACAAATTTCTAAGGTGATTCTAAACACTTTTTCCTTTGCTAAATGTTGGTTTGTTTTCGAGTTATTAACAAAAAACACCGACCAATCTGAGCACGTACAGTACGCGGGCTCAGGGACTGCAATGTCGGCTACAAAAACCGGGCCTGACATAGGTCGCGAACGAACGGCTCGGCACCCCCCGTTGGCAAAGCACAATAAAAAACTGAACTGGTAGAATGTTTCGCGCGCGTCGCAACGTAATATTAGGAATATTAGGAAAACAGCTCGCTTACCTTTCTCAAAACAAAGACAGAAGTCACGTAACGCGACCTTTGTTTGTCATACATTCTGATGTATGCGGACCAATTAAACCACCGACTATTGATAATAAAATTATTTTGTCGCTTTTACTGATGAATTTACCCACTACACAATCGTTTCTCATTACTTTTAAGTCTGAAGTTTTTCGAGTATTTCAAGACTTTGTAGCCAAAAGCGAGGCTCATTTTGATTTAAAAATCGCATATTTAAATTGTGATAATGGGAGTGAATACTTGTCAAACGAATTCAAGCATTTTGTGTACAGAAGGGAATTCAGTATCATTTAACGTTCCATAACACAGCAGCAAAATCCCATAGCGGAGCATATGAATAGAGCGTTATAAGTTTACGAGCCGGAGAGGGCGGCTGCGTAGCCGGGATTAATCTCGGTTATGGTATTTGTTAATGGTTTGACCATGTTGTTATTAACACTGGGAGCCTAAGGAAGTAGATGTGAGACGAATCTACGTATGGCTAACGTAGGGACCTCAGGAGTATGATATGCGGACGAACCTACGTATGGCTAACGTAGGAGCCGCAGGTAATGTTAGTGTTGGCGAAATTCCCCAATTCTACGCCGAACGGCGAAGTTGGCAACGAAAATACTTCGTTGGTGCGTCGTTACCGATAGCGGCAGCACCTCTCAGGTCCACTTTGTCCACGCGGTCCCCTCTCCACGCGGAATCGGCAAGATCGACGCCATGACAGATTTCGTCCTTCTTGTACGATCGTTCGACGCGCAAACACGTGCTTTTCTGTCCACGCATTGTACAAATACAGTTACGTAGTTTTCCGCCCACGCGACGCATATTATTTCTGTCCACGCTTTACGGTCAATACGATATTCAGTCCACGCGTGTGCTTTTGTAGTTAAGATTAATTTAAATATCATTATATGTAAATAGTTGTATAGACGCTGACCACGCATCTCTCCAACTCTTGTAAATACTTTTTCTGTGTTAAATATAATTTGTTACTGTGATCGTTACGCAGGCGTGTTTTATTCAGACCATTCAGACCACGCAATTCGCTAACAGTTAGTATTAGGTCTCCTAACTTGATTGATGTATCTCGAGCGGTAAAGGTACACCTTAGTGGGTTTCTGGACTAGTCAATATAATTGTACAATAGCAGATAAGTTAAAATAATATGAGTTTATTCTCTATGCCGGATCTTACAATTGTTGTGTGTAATTGTCGCGGTGTTCAATGAATTAAACTCTAAGCTACAAGTTTAAATGAGTTGAATAATAAAAAGTTTAGTTTCGATCCCGCGAAGCAAGAATCTAATCCTTCTCGGTTTTCACGAACGCAAGCAAACGGGGGCGGACTACAACGATCAGAATAATGCTTAACAGCATACAACGTACTGTATAATTACTGAGTGCTTGAAAGGGACTTGAATACCCGATCTCGCAGAGTTTCCTCGTTGCAGAGATTATCCGTAAGAGAAACGTACTGACGTGTATCGAAATGATTCTAGACTTCAACTAGACCCGAGGTGCCTTTGCCGCCACCCTTTTTATACCCAAAAATTGGAGTAAAAGGAGTGATGGGGACGGACTCTACGTGACCCGTAGAACCCGTTGCTTTGCGTTGGTCTTGAATTTTCCAGAAGACGATTGGTGTCGGGTGTGCACATCCGATTCCATATAAGGAATTTTTGCGAAGGGTTTGTAACACCATATAAGGAAATTTCCTAAACGGATACGTAACATTAGAAAAAGCTCGCGCAATGATTCACGGTGCTGAACTTAAAAAGGAGTTTTGGGGAGAGGCAATATTAACAGCTGCCCACTTAACAAATAGAACCCCAAGTAAAACATTGAGGAAATCAAAACCTCTTTTGAACTTTGGCACAAAAGAAAACCAAAATTACACTATTTAAAGATTTTTGGTAGCACTGAATACGTTCATGATAAAAAATAGACAAAGTAAATTTGACAAAAAGTATATTAAAGAAATTTTTGTTGGGTATGAGAAAAATGGATACAAAATATTAAACGTGGAAACAAACAAATTTATTATAGCACGTGATGTGATTTTTTATGAGATTAACTTAAAATTCAAGACCTTCTGTACATACAAATGACTTTGAAGACGAGAATCTTCAAACAAAAAAATTAAAGTTGATGAAATAAAAATTAACGAGAATCAAAAGAGCAAAACAAACGAATCTAGCGAGAAGATCAATTAAAACACTAATGCTCAAATTGATTCCAATGAAGGTGAGTTGCGAGTGCAAGATTAAAAGATAAGCTTCAAATAAATTATGATGAGGAGCATGAGTATCATGCGCATGCACACTGGCGACAGCTCTTGAAATTCCCAAATCATATAGTGAGATAAAGGATTGTGGCAATAAAATTCAATGGAAAAAGGCAATAAATGACGAAATTAAATCGTTATTACAAAATAATACTTGGGACATAACTCCCCGTCCCCAGAATAAAAGATTGTTGATTCCAAGTGGGGGTTCAATATTAAAATGGATGAAAAAGGAAATCCGTGTAAATATAAGCGAGACTTGTTGCAAAAGGTTTTAGTCAGCAATATTTACAAGACTATAATGAGACCTTCGCACCAGTCGCGCGAATTTTTCGGATACTCATTGCATTTGCAAATCAACACAATTTACTAATTTTATCACCAAATGGACGTAAAACAGCATTCTTGAATGGTCTACTCAAAGAGGAAATTTATATGCGTGTGCGAGAAGGTATTTCAGCACCTGAAGGTCACGTATGTAAGTTAACAGAGCACTTTATGGGCTAAAACAATCAGCGTGATGCTGGTTTGAATTTTTCGAAATTACACTTAAAAAGCATGGTTTTCAAAACTCGTCAGTAGATCGATGCTTATATTTCCTTAATAGAAATCATATCTGTAAAAATATTTATGTAATTTTGTATCTTGATGATGTTCTAATAGTAACGTACGATAAGGACACAATGCAAAATTCAGAGTATTTAAAAAAACAATTTTCTATACACATATGAATGGAAAAAAAGTATTCTTAGGAATAGATATAGAACGTAAAGACGACATTATCACTTTAGATCAGAGTGTCTATTTACAAAACGTTCTACATAAAGGGTATAGCAGGATAAGATGGTCAAAAGTGCCCTTGAGCCGATTTTACTTTGCAATGTACCAATCGATAGCTTATCTCAAAAAACCACGGTACACCAAGTTTCAACCCTGTACCTCAACCGGGAGGGTAGTTACAGGGTAAGAAAGAAAAAGTAGTTTTTGCCATATTTCTCCTATTTAACATTATGCAAAAAATCTGCAAAAATTCTATAATATTCTAGACATATTTCTTTATGATTGTGAATTTTTTCCGGTTTTTTCGGTTGCAAATCCCAGGCGTGAAAAATCAAAAACGCAAAAAAAAGTCGAAAAATTGAGATTTTGGGTAGAAGCTTTCGAGCAACTAGATTTTTACTTCCACACGTTAGATATTAGCATGACTATTATCTCCAATTTTTTTCAGATTTTTAGGTGTGGTACATCGTACTTACAAAATCAAAAACCGTCATTTTCGGCATATTTTGTGCGATAACTTGAGAAATACCTTCAATTTTACATTTCCTTTATATAGTTCGTGGATTGTGTGATTTTTTATTTTTTGTATTGGATGGAGCAAGATCTGAATGGAGAGAGTAAAGTTATTGCAATAATTGAAAATTACGGAACTTATCTTCTAAAATATTACAAAGTTTTTCAACGATGACAGTGGGTGAGTGGATAAGGTTTCGGCTGCGGAATCGCTGGAAACTATTTTGTCGCAGGTTCGCACCCCATGAAGGTCCAATTTTTTTTTTCATAAAATCATTTTTGTTTTAATTGTCACGTCCTGTGACGCATTCTTTAAAATTTCTATTCGCCACCCAAACTCTTTAAGCCGCTATTTCGCCACCCAAATTCTTTAAACTTATATTTCGCTATACAGATTCTTTCAACTTACATTTCGCGATACAAATTCTTTGAACTTCTATTGCACCATCCAAATTCATCGCTCCGCAAAAATTCTGAGTGAGCAACTCAGCCGGGTCGTCGTACGGCGAGAACGCTGACGATCCGGACGAGGTGGTTCACCCGAATTGCCAAATCAAAAGTCGACCTCATTAATCAATATATAATAACGAGACCAAACCGCCCGCGTACAGACCAACTATAGTACAGAACTCGTATCAGATCAAATTTAGTGCAGACTCAAAAGTCATCGCGACCCGATCACTTCCGTGAAACTCGTTCAGAATCGGCCAGTCCGTTAACGCGAATCCGGATTTAATTCTAACACGCGTACAAAATCCGCAAAATACGACTCTGCTACGGGACCCAGAGACCCGACAGAGCAACTCGTCATTTGTAAAGCACGCGCAAGTTAAGAACTGTACGCAAGACCAATAAACATTTGTTGTGCTCGGAAGTGTGTGAACTTCAATTAAACGTCTACCCTACTGTCTACATCCACCAGGACGACTTATTTCTACAGGTATCCTCGCCCAGCGAAAGGTAAGTAAGAACCTCTACCTAACTAACAACGTAGATTAAATCATACAAAAGTACGCGGAGAACTCAGTGAGAGGGAGAACTTCGCGACATTACATAATTATTAATTACATAAGAATACACAATAATCATTTACTAATGTATGAAAATGGTTTTAAAATATTTTATCATTAAGTATACATAAAAATAAGTTGTGCACTACTGATAACAGCCTACAAGTAAGGTAAAATATGAATATGCTTTTCATATCCATCATAAACCTATAACCAGGCGGCTTTTCAATTAACATAAAATAATTTTGAACAAAAAAAAGATCCGACTTTGAAATGCACTAAAAAGTGTAAAATAATTTATATTTAATTTATACAACTACGTATCAATTATTATTAATAAAACTTGCTGCATCAACAAAATGCGCTAAAAAGTATAAAATAATTCTATTTCATTTATACCAGTATTCCACAGCTATTAATAAAATCTACTTAATCGTTAAATAGGATACTGTAAGCGTTATCTCTTTGCTTAGTTGTTTCTACGTTGCAGAGATACGGCTAGTGTTTGTGTGGGTTTTGATGGTCTTCGGAGGAGATTCACGACTACAAGAGAGAGGATAGGTTCTGCAAAGAGCCTGGTCCGCGAAGGTCCGGCTGCTTCACTAGGAAGGTTTTAGCGTGGTAGAATCAGAGAGCCTGGTCCGCGGAGGTCCAGCTGTTCTAAGGAAAGGTTTTGGTGTGGTGGAGAGCCTGGTCCGCTAAGGTCCGGCTGCTCCGAGGAAGGTCTGACTAAGGAGGTTTCCAAATGCCTAACTGACTTCTTGGGTAGTTTTGGCCGGTATTTATACTAATTCTTAAAGCTAGCTCCGTCCAATCAGGGGTGCGTATAACCGAGCGCGAGGGTTTTTTATGACCGTACCTGCGAGTGCTCGGCGCGCGGTGGACGCGATATTCGTACGGCTTACTTAGCTACACTTAATTATACTTTAAACGTATTCGTGCTACAATCTCCCCTCTGGTCCTGAGAACCGTCCCGGTAAAGGGCCAGCTTAAGGTTGTTTCTTCTTGGGTCGTCCTCGTTTCTTGATTGGGCGCAAAGGTCGCTCTTCTTGTGTCCTTTCTGGTAGGGTGTCAGCAGAGTGGTGTGATATGTCCCCAGGGGTGTAGTGGGGTCATCCTGGCTGGCAATCTCGTAGGTTGTGTTGCCGGCTTGGCGAAGCACCGTGTATGGTCTATCTCGGCGAGGAGCCAATTTGGAACTGAACTTTTGTTTTGCGTTGCTCAGTGCATGGGTAGTGACCTACACCAAATCTCCGGGCTGGTATCCTGGGTCATGTCAGCGGTGTGTATCCGCGGACTGCTTCCTGATTTCCTGCTGATGCTCTTGGGTTTCTTTGGCTTTGTGGAGCGTATCAGTCAACTGTAGCAACCGAAGGGTAATTTCAGACAGGAAGTTTTCCGACTGGATAATACCTCGAAGATCCGTCGTGACGTCATCAGGCGTGCGGAGTTCCCTTCCGAAGGTCAGATATGCGGCGCTATAGCCGGAACTGGAACAGTGTATCGTGTTCATCGCGAACCTGATAGCAGGGAGTTTTGTATCCCAGGTGTTGTGCTTGTCTCCAACTAGGATAGCAAGCTGTGTCTTGAGGTCTCTGTTTTTCCGTTCTACAGGGTTAGCCTCGGGGTGGTAGACCAGAGTGAACCTAGATTCGATTCCTAGGCAGTGGAGTGTTTGTTGCATAACTCCGCTGACGAATTGGGTGTCGTTGTCGCTCAGTAGTTGCCTAGGCATCCTGTAGCGGAGGAAAACATCTAAAATTAATTTTGGCACATTCTTCTGCTGAGGCCAATGGTAGGGCGAATAATTCTACCCAGCGACTGGCGGTATCTTCTACGACGAGAATCCAGCGCATTCCATGGGTCGTAGGCGGAAGAGGACCGAACAGGTCGACAGCAATGCTCTCGAAACGTCGCTGCATCGCTGGTGTCTGTAATAATCCGGCTGGTTTGAGGTTGCTCACTTTGTACCGCTGACACTCGAGACAATTTCTCACGTGGCGAATGATATCACGGCGCATTTCCGGCCAATAGTACCATGCGCAGAGCCGTTGATAGGTTCGATCGGCACCATAGTGTCCAGCCGTGGGATCGCCGTGGTATTTCTGTAGGATCTTCTTTCTTTCGTGTGCTGGAACTACTAACTGAGCTTGTTCGGAATCTGAGTGCGGGGCGAAGCGGTAAAGAATTCCGTTGGATAGTAAATATCCCTTATTTACCCATTGTACAAAATCCTCATCCTTCTGCGCATCTTCGAAGCTCGTTATAATTCTCCTGAGTGTCTCATCACTCAGTTGGTTGTCTCGTATATCCGCTTCGGACCTAGTCGAGAAGTCGATGCTGACGATTCCGAATTCTTGGACTGCATCTTCTTGGTCCTCGTCCTGCGGTGGTCGAGATAAGAAGTCGGCTAGAACGTTAGAGCGTCCCGTGCATACTGGATTTTGAGATGGTACTGTTGCAACAACAGTGCCCATCGAGCTAAACGCCCACTTGGAGTACGTAATGTCATCAGCCAGCGAAGTGGTGGATGGTCAGTGATGAACCGGTGACCTCGGTTCCATCGATGTATCCTAGGAATTTATCCAAAGCCCAGATTACTGCAAGCGCCTCCCGTTCGGTGGTCGAGTAATTTCGTTCGGCCTTGGTGAGCAGTCGGCTTGCATACTCTACCAGATTTTCTCGTCCTTCCTCCCCCTAGAGCGTAGGCACTGGCGTCTGTACGGATGATAAACGGTTTGGTTTCATCAGCCGGTTTCAATATGGGCGTACTTGTCAACTTCTTCGTAAGACTCGTAAACGCATCATCCTGCTCCTTTCCCCATGTCCACGCCGTATTCTTCTTCGTGAGGCGTGTGAGAGGCTCCGTGGTTGAGGCGAAGTTTGGAATAAAGCGTCGAAACCATGAACACGCTTGCACGAAGCTGAGGAGTTGTTTAATGTTTCGGGGCGGTCTTCGCTCCGAGAGGGCCGTGATTTTCTCTAGATCGGGTTGGATTCCGTCTGGCGTTAGAATGTGACCCAGGTACTTGATTTGACTGCAGGCGAAGTGGCATTTCTCTCGTTTTAGTTTCAGCTCGAATGCCCGTAGACGGTCAAATACGGCGGCTAAATCGCTTAAGTGATCCTGGAAGTTCTCTGAAAGAATATATATCGTCCAAATACACTACTATTCTTCGATCTCCGAGTCCGCTCCTGAATTGGTTCATAAGCCTCTGGAAAGTCGCCGGGGCATTCTTTAACCCGAAAGGCATCTTTTTAAAGAGGTATAGTCCCATCGGTGTGATGAACGCCGTTTTTTCCTGGTCTTCCGGTCGTATCGGAATCTGCCAATAACCTAATCGTAGGTCCAAGGTAGTCATTCTTTGGATGCCCTTTGCTGTGTGCAAAAGGTCGTCTATGCGGGGTAGAGGATAGGTGTCCGTCACCGTAATCGCGTTGAGTTTTCTGTAGTCAATGCATACCCGGGTTCCTCCGTCTCGCTTCGGTACCAGAACCACAGGCGCTGCCCAGGGAGATTCGCACTGCTCGATGCAGGCCCTCCAAGCTCCACTCTTGTGATTTTGATGCAAATTTTAGGTTTACGCCTCACTACCAGGAGGCGCTGATGTCACTTCTCTACATGCATACTTGTATCACTGATTTTAACACACAACTAAAGATATCGTGACGTCATGTTCCCGCGAAATTTGTCGCCGCGTTTTTCAATTGTTTCAAAATTTAAAGAGACAAAAGAAATATGGCGCACATGGTTGCACATGGTGTGATGGTGGCAGCGTAGGTGATTGAATTTCCAGGTTCGTGAATTCCGTTATTATAATTATTACTATTATTATTACTATTGCTATTATTATTATGACTATTATGATTATTGAAAAAGATATTTTTAAAGTTTTTTCTAGGTGTTTAGGTTTGTCAATAACTTCTGCTGATGAGATGCAGTAACAGGAGGAGAAGCTAGAAATTAAGTAAGTACAGAATGTTTTAAAATTGTTACTGAAAACATAACTGTTTACATTGCTATTTTAGTAATATATTTAATTTTAATTATTAAAATGTATCTTTAAAGAAAGAGGAAGAAACTATGCATCATCAGAGGGTGTATTAACGAAAATAGCAGGATGTTCTCCTTCCCCTTAGAGAGAAAGGATAAGAAGAGGATGGCACAGTGGATGGAAGTATGTGACAACCCAAAGAAATTCTGAGTGATCTGTAGTAGCTACTTTAAAGAAAAATACTTCATGAGGAAAAGATTAACAACATCAGCAGTTCCAACACTGAACTTACTTGGTAATTACTCTTATGTATACTTTTTATAGCATATGTAAATAATTGTTAATGAAAATATTTATTACAGTGTCAGAGACTACCTCTATTAAAATAGAGCAACAAGACACCTGCATGCAAATGAAAAGAAGAAAAAGAGGAAAATTATAAGTGTTCAGTTTACATATACAATATATGTATAAAACCATTAACATGGTATTAATACACTAAGCATATATAATATACTTTTTACACGAAGTGTATGTATAATATTATATAATTTTGTTGTTATAGTTAAACCTGACTGCACCAGAGGAGTGGAGAACGTGATTTTCGATTGCATGTTATTGTATATTATTATTGATATATATATTTATTATATTTTAGGAAAATTTAATATATTTCCATTACTATACATATTTGTTGTAATTTTTTCCTTTCCTTTATTTTTATTTTCAAAGTTTTGAATAAGTAAGACCATGCACACGTATGTAGGGACCATGTGCTTGTGTGTGTACCTCACCGATATTATTTATATGTGTTGTAGCGACACCAGCGATCCTGGTAGTGAGGCGTAACACTAATTTTAGTTACAGCATTAAATACGGGAGTTTGGAGGGCCTGGCTCGATGACGCCGTCCAGTAGCATCTGGTCGATTTCTTGCTGGAGTTGTTTCTTCCTTGCAGGAGTCAGTCGATACGGTGGAACTGAGATGGGTGCGTGGTTGCCGGTGTTAATCCGATGTTCGGCGAACGGGGTGGTCTCGGTGCTTGACTCAAAGAGATCTGAGTTTTCCTGCAGTAACGTTGTTAATTGCCTTATTTCCTCTTCTCCCAGGTTCGTTGTTTCTTCTTCTAGAAGTTCCATGGCCGCGATGTCGATTATCGCGATTAAGGTATTCGCGAAACACTTGTCGAAGAGGACGTGTATCATTTCGTCTGTGTTCTTCGATGGGTCACGAATAGGGCTTAACATGGGTGGCACTTGGAACTCACTTATGTCTATAACACTTGTTTGAGGTTTCTTTGGTGTTACCCGAGGTGGGTCAACCACTCGCGGGATCTCTTTATACTCGGGCGTATGGCCTTTCTCCCTTTGGATAGCTCTACTATTTGGCTCCTCTTCAAAGAAGAAGATCCTCTGGGGTAGCTCGATGAAGCTCCAGGTTCGCTGAGGAATATTTATCATAATTCCTGCGTCTTCGAGGAAGTCAATTCCCAATAGGGTGCGGTTGTCCGTTGCATCCGGCAGGACCATGAACGGGGTGCGACGCTGCTTCCCGTTGAGGTTAACCGTGAGATCGGCGGTAAGTAGACTCCGTTCCTGGCAGATGCCGTCCGCTAATGCCACTTTCATGTTTTTCCGCTGGAAGCGAGTTCCATTTGCTGCGAGGAGCTGGTAGAGTCCGTAACTTGCTACGCTAGTCTTTGCGTCTGTATCGAAGAACGCGTAACCTCGGTATCCATTGATTGTAATTTGCTCTGCAGGACGATGACGTGGAATTAACGTGTTGATTGCACAGAATTCACTTGTAGATGCCTTGGTTGTGGTGGTTTTATTACAATCGGGACATTTGCTTCTCACAAAGCCTGGTTTCCCGCAGCCGTAACATTTTAGAGTGTTTGACGACGTTGGAGGATTTTTCGGAGCTTCCGTTGGTGTTGCTTGGGCTGCCGACTTACGTTTCCTGCATTCGTCAGAGGTGTGTCCGAGCCTTCTGCAGTGGGCACATCTTTTCACTTTTTTTCCTTCTGGCTCTTCTGGAGCCGATCGAAGTTCCGTTTTCTCTTGATTCAGCTTTTCAACCGACCTTGCCTTCTCGATTAGTTGATCAATCGTAGTGAGCTGGTCCCTGGAAATTTTCTCCCTGATGCTATGTTTTAGCTGAGCGTATATCATGTCCAACTGGACGGCTTCCTCGTGACAGTGAGCTAATTCCGCGAAAAGAGCGCGTATTTGCGCTACGAATACATCCGTCGGTGTCTTCGGTCCTTGTTTGCGGCGGAACATTTCGGAATATGTTTCATGGGCCTGTTTCCGTGGTGCGAATGCGTCTTGAAGGAGTTCTATCGCCTTCTTCCATGTCTGGGTCGTTCCTTTGACACCTAGCCACCAGGTAGCCGCGTCTCCCTCCAAGAGCAAGGGAAGCCCTTTGAGAGCGTTGTCATCGGTGATGTTTTCGATGTCCTTGTAAACGGATACGCCAAGATTTTTTTGAAAATGGCACGAGGTACAAAATTACTGTTTGTGGTACAATTAGTACAAAATAAGTACTAATATTCCACTAATTCCGATTTGATTCTGCTGGTTTGGTCCTGCTGGTTTGGTCATGCCAGCTTAAGAGAGGTCTACGAGTATGTAGGTTATGCCGGATACGTAGCATTAGGAGCGTTTCTACTTGTATTTTTTGGCGAAAATAAGATTTTTCAAAGCATTTGTTAACTTGATCAAGCAACTAGTATGTAACTGTTTTAACAAAAGGGTTCCTACAGCAACCGTAGGCTTCACGGCAACCCCTAGAACACGAACCACCCGCGAAGAATCCGTAATAAGAGAACGTTTGCTAAGATTGTAAGCAAACTTCTCAAAAAGGGGGGAGGTGTTGCGTATACCTGGTATCCTCGCCCGGCAATGCTCGCCGGATACATAAATTCGTCCCTTTCCTGTCGATCTCTTGATTCCTATCACATCCTTTCCGAACAGGACACATAACTTTGAGAAGATTCCCTTTTCCTAAAATGCATCCGAGATTTCCCAAAAAGATATTAATCCCTTCTAAACCAAAACACGTCATTTCCATTTAGAAACTTTTTCCTTTGTCTATTCCTAACGCAGGATACACAACCCTACCCCACCAAAGGCGCTTTTCAGCCCCTTAAATACAGACTCCAAGCGAGGAGCCAAGGCATTCAAAAAGCGAACTTTGTAAAGTGCGGAACGATCGACGTAGTTATTTTAAATAAAAGTATCGACAATAAACACTTGGTGTAGTTGACACTGTCACGTTGCACTGGACACACATGAAAAATAGTTAATATTCCGCACTACTTCGTAACGTTTCCACGACGTTATTGGTCTTCCTTTCCAACTTCAAATGGGACTGCTAGCTTGAGCGTCTGCGAGATCTGTTTTGCTTCTTGTCTTCTTCTACATTTAGAAATAGATCATGGTTCGTGGTCATAAATCTGTTATTCTCGGTAACCAAGAATAACCGAGAAAGACTCGTGTCGACCCTGTGAAGTCACCGAACGTAAAAAAGGACAAAAAGCGAAAAAGACCTCACAACATCTTGTAGAGTATATCTCCCGATTGGTCCCGCAAAAAAATATTTGGCAATTTTTCATTCCTAACGACTTTTATCGCAAAAACGTAATACTTCATTTACATTTTTCGGCGTTTACTCTGCAGGGAATGTACCGATTGCGTTGAAACCTTTCACATGTAATAGGAGATATATCTACGATGATCCCGCTTGCAAAAATTTATGGAATTTGTAAAAACACAGAATCACCTTATACTATCCTACAAATACTACACGTTCCACTAAAAAGTGTGAAATAAAATAATTTTTAACAAAAAATACAACCGACTTCAAAATGCGCTAAAAAGTGTGAAATAATTTTTGTTTCATTATATCAATGCTCCACAGCTATTAATAAAACCTATTTAATCGTTAAATAGTATACAAAATACATTTCAACCTGTTCGGAGGCGGTGCAAAATTAAAACTTTTTTCTACTCGGAAGATGCTAGTTCAGGGGTTGGCAACCTATGACATGCCGGTTACCGAATGACCCATTTAATAATTTCAAATTACCAATATTCAACGGGAATCAACATACCCGTTGCGGATTAACTACATTTACATCAAAAGTGCTGCCAACTTCTAATACAATCGTTACAATAACAAATGTTTTCAACTGGACCTATAACGTTCCGCATTTTCTCTTACGACTTATTAATTACCAAGTTTGCCATACCGCAATCAAATCGTTATTGGCAGGATCGTATATTCGGGTATTTTTAATTTTGCGCCGCCTCCGAAAAAGTTGAAATGTATTTAGTATCCTATTTAACGATTAAGTAGATTTTATTAATAGCTGTGGAATACTAGTATAAATGAAATAGAAATTATTTTATACCTTTTAGCGCATTTTATTGATGCAGCAAGTTTTATTAATAATAATTGATACGTAGTTGTATAAATGAAATATAAATTATTTTACACTTTTTAGTGCATTTCGAAGACGGATTTTTTTTGTTAAAAATTATTTTATTTCACACTTTTTAGTGGAAGGAGCAATATTTGAAGGATACCAAAAGCATGTTTTGTATTTTTATTGTATACCTAATAACCATCAACCAAAAAAAATATATTGGTCGAATTTAGATGCTTAAATTTAATAAATAAAAGAAAACAATCTGAATATTTTTGTTAATTATTTTTATTTATTCCAAAAAAAAAAAATTTACTTAATATATACGTAGTATTTACTACCGTCTCCCCTCCCGCCGTCCCTTCCCCGCCCCTGCCGCCACCCCTCCCGCCGCGCGGCCATTTTCCGCGATAGGGGCGTCGTCGTGTTCCAGCAGCCGTTCCTCTTTCTGTAATGTAAATTTAAAATGTTATATAGTTCATCCATTTAAGAAATAATTTTTTTTATTATTTACGACGCAAAAGGGTTAATAATTTTCGATAAGATCTGTGATACTTACTGCGCTGCGGCTTCATCTCCTGCGCTGCGGGTTGGGGGAGCTGTTGTTCTTGCCCCTGCTGCTGTTCTTCTTGCTGCTGCTGCTGCTGTTGCAACAGACTCTGCTGCAATTGGTGTTGCAGCTCCTGCTGCTGACTCTCTTGTCTGTTCTGAAAAAAAAGAGAAATATATGTTACATGCATGTTTTTAAATCATGCAGTATTCCATTGAAGTTGGAATTATACATACGGTTGATCGTTGAATCTTCCATTTTTTTTATTCTGTGAAAAAAATTTGTGAGCGTTGTTTGCGTATAAAATTAGGGTTACAGCGAATGCAAGAAGTAATTTATTGTTAAAAATGTACATGTGCTCAGAGGGAGCGCGCGAAACGGTAGATACCAGAAAAAATCGGTGGTACATAAGAAGACGATCGCAACGCATGCGCGGTAACATACATCCACAAACCCCGCGAAGGATTGAAATACAATAGTTAATTACAACAAAATTTCATTAATTAATGAAAAATAATCCCATTTGTGGATACTGTTCCGAAAAGTAATCACCCCCTATTTTTCGTTTTTTTAAACTCAGTATTCTTACATCTTTTATATACGCTGATTACGAATATCGTCGTTATATTTCATATCGGTTTAATTTTGTGTCGAATCGATCCGATTGAGAAGAAGAATAAACTAGCCTGCGGGACTGGGAATAGTTCGATAAAAGATTTTTCTGAACAATGAATGTTTCGATGACGACTTGACTCAGATCGAATTATGAAAAACAGTCCTGCAGGACGCGGGACGGATCGCGTAAGGACAAGGACGTCAAACTGTGTTGACGAGCTGCTAACGGTTACATCGAAGCTTTGAATACGATATTCAACAAATATACTGAAATTTGGTGACTATTTGATTTTCATGGTAAAATAAAATTATAATTTTTTACGTTTATCTCAGTGAATACAACTGCTTCTCAGAAACGGAAGCAGCACTGCCACAAAATAGCAAATCCTAATATCCGGAAGTAATCGAATAAACGGATCTACGTTTAATTTCTTCACACGTCGCTCCCACAAGAATTTACAAATAATAATATTGTTTGATAAAGAATTTGTTATTATTTCGCCAAAGTACTGCCGGCCGCCTTACAATAACCAAATAGTCGGCAATTTTTATTCACTATGATATTCCTAATCAGCGTATAGAAAACACGCAAGAGTACTGTTTTAAAAGAAAATCGGGGGCAAGTGATTTTCAGAATTATACCCAACCAAACCACCATGAGGACTAAAGTATATTTTTTTTAAATATAAATTATTGGTACTTGCAATTTGAACAAATATCTGTGACTTCTAAAGGAAGAGAGTAACAGAATTGGTGGGGCACACTCCAGGATCGCACATATTTGCGTCGTATGGATTCACGAATATCGTGTAGTTCTTACATTGTTTGAAATTTGTCAACTGCCTCGAAAGTAAATAATAATAAGGACAGCGAGTGAAAGAGGACGAAGTGTAACGACCCGAGATAGGTACGTCACTGCACCGACGTATAGGGAGAGCGGTTCCCCAAGAAGGCGACTCGTATGAATGAATTAGGGGTTATAGGTTCGCGTGGTGTGTGGTTGAGGAGTAAAATCCAAACATTAATATGCTAGACTAAAGATTTATTCAAGTAAGTAAACTGCTGATAACTAAATATGTTTGTTCTCAATATAATATAGAATAATAACGTTAGTATAACAATGAGTGCGGCTAGAATGTGGAATATAGTAAGAAATTATAATAAGTACGCCCTAGATTAGAAAATACAATGAAAATATATGATTAGTAATTGAATTAATAGTAGTATTAGTATTAGTATATATACATATTAGTACGCGGAGCAGACTATAGGTACAGCCAACACTCTGAATAATGACCAACTACGCTAAGTACTGGAAATTATCAACGAAAGCAACTTGTACTATTCCCTCAGATATGAACGGACCACTCTACAGGTCGCAATCGGTTTCTGGGCAAGCCAGAGCTATGTGTAGTAGGCCTTGATCAAGGAGCTCCGCTCCTCGCTAGCTCTGTACACTTGATAGGTGACTAAACCCACATGTAGTGAACGCGTTGCGCACTATGAGTAGAAGGTCTGTAGATCCGTAGAACTTGTACTTGTCGCTGTAAGGAATTTAATTTAGCATCGGTTACTCTGTCGCTATTTCCCTACCTAAGTGGTTCAGCGCTGAGCAACCGTAGCCTTTCCTCTATTGCTAGAGTGGTAGCTGCACTCGACCGAAGTCGAAGTCAAGCTGAGCATGGTCGAAACCAAACTGATTTTCTTCGCGTGGCACGCCTCTATTTATAGTCAGACTCTGCTGACTTAGCGCTTTTTTCTACATAGAATTCCTTCGGTTCCTGGAATTCCCCATCACGTGTCTGCCGATCACCCCTGCTCCCTAATCTACGCGGTCTCCCTACTCTAGATTCTCACACCACCGCGAGATCATCGGGGTTGCGCTGGCGCACATGTGGTCGCACGTTAATAATTTATCGATAATCTAGCTTACCGGCTGACTTACCGACTAAACGTTTATCGACTTATTTTAATATTACGATTAATTCTTAAATTGGGGTACCGCTGGGACGTTACAGAAGCGAAAACAATCCAGTCTATATCTCCAAAACAGTATTAATGCAACGATGAACGTGTTTATTTCTAATTTTTTTGCTACGAAACTTTTATCAACGAATTTGTGATATTTTCTAATTAAAACAAGACCAAACACGATGTAAATCGGACAAGTTTTGTTATTATTAATCAATTTAAATTGATCCAGTCAACCATTAATAACCAATTAAAGTAAAATTAAACCGATCTATGTCGTGTTTAGATTCAATTTAATCAGAAGAACCTCAACAATCCAACGGTACTATCTTTTCCAAGATAAAACGAAATTAGTCCAAATGTAATATTCTTTGCTGAATGTTGATTTGTTTTACTCGCGGCATCCTTTGTAATATCTATCTCGGATTTTCGCGTAATACGTATTCTTTTTCCGTGTTTACGGATTCGAGGCTCCGCTGAGCTCGAGAAAATTAGTATGTAGTAGGGCAATATCACACAATTTTATTAGCCGGCGCAGGGGAAAGGAGGGATCCTTCGCACACCCCGCCGATTTTGGCAGACACAAACCGTGTGAGCAAAGGTGGGGCACGACCAACCAGACGGACACTCTTTCCCTCGACCAAGTTACGAACGACGAGCAGCAATCAGTTAGAATTAATACCTTGCCATGCTGTCATCAAATGAATTTATGATACATTCCGTTGAAGATAGTGATAGGTATATAATCAAATATATTATTATAATTCTAACCTTTTTGTTTTAAATTTAATTTAATATAAATAAGGAAAAGGGTTCAATTCTGCTTTAAGCGAATCATTGTTTGTGAAAACAAACAGAACAATTCTGCTTTGAGCGAATCTAAAGAAATGGACACTTTCTACTGTGAGCGAATCATTGTTTCTGAAAATATAAACAAGGAAAAGGGTTCAATTCTGCTTCAAGCGAATCATTGTTTGCGAAAACAAACAGAATGAGAAGAATATAATATTTTTTAAAGGAGAATACAATGGTTAATATTATAGGCTGTGTTTATCTAGTTTTCACGGAGCACACTTCTGCTTATAACGGCACCATACCGAAGAAGGAAGAATAGCGTACCATACGACCGCTCTCTTAATGAGGGCAGCTCTACTCGAATCTATGAGAATGCAATATATAGAAATGTACCACACTCTCAACACGCTTTCTTACATTTCAATATATTCGTTTTTACAGTCGTATCTTATCTTATTTAATTTAAGATTTAACATTTCTCTGAACTTTATGAACTTTGCCTTACATAGAGGTTTGGTGAGTATCCGCGACATTATTTTCGGATTCGATTTTTATTATATCTATATTCCCGCTTTCGTAATTCTTATTCACGTAGTGGTGCTGCACTTCGATATATTTTGCGTTTTTTGAGAGATTACCGTATTTGGCTATAATCAGTGCGCCGGAATTGTCTTCGTATATTTTCACTGGTTTTTCAATTTTCACATTAAAGGCTTCTTCTAACATTCCAACGATAAGGTTTAAATCAGTTACAGCTTCGGACACTGCTACGTATTCGGCGAATGTCGATGATTTAGTTACAGAGTTTTGTTTTTTTGATTTCCAGTATACAGTGTTTCCGTATAATCTTATTACGTAGCCTGATGTAGATTTTCTGTCGACAGTATCGCCGGTCCAATCGGCGTCTACCACGCAATCAAGAGTTTCAACGTCGTTATTTTTCGTATAGGTCAATATTATATCTTTTGTCGCGTGTAGATATCTTAAGATTCGAAGTGCATATTTATAATGAGTTGTATCGTGAGCACCTTGAAATCTGGGCGCGTCCCATTGCTTATATATAAGAGTTCGCCAATCAAGTTTCTATATGGTATTTTTTCGTACAGCGATTCCGCCGGTTTTAGCTTCAAATTAGTTTCCATAGGCGTATTGTAAGGTTTGGCGTTTTCTAGTTTGTATTTATGGACCAAGGATTCGATGTATTTTGCTTGACTTAGGGTCATTACATTTGTTTTCTCACTATATTTTATATCAATACCTATATAGTTGTTTACCCTGCCGAGATCCTTCATTGCGAAGTGTTTACGCAATTTTTCTTTGATTTCATTTAATCGCTTTTGGCTTTTGCAACAATTAGCATATCATCAACGAATAATAAAATGTAGATCACACTATCAGTGTTGCGACGTATGTATAAACAATAATCATGATTACTTCTTTTGAAGTTCACTTCCTCCATAAAGTTATTGAAACATTCGTACCATAATCTCGGACTTTCGCGCAGACCATATAAGGCCTTTTTTAGTTTGTAAACCCTATTCGTTTTATCAGAGTAGCCCTTAGGTTGATTTACATAAACTTCAGACAGGACTTCCCATTTAAAAATGCCGCCTCAACGTCCATCTGTTCGATTATGAAACTGTTCTGACAACAATAAGCTAATAACATTTTCATGGTTTGCATCTTAACTACAGGCGAATATACATTATCGACGCTTTCTTCCTGCTGAAAACCTCTTACTACTAATCTGGCCTTGAAAGTATCATCATTTTTCCTCTTATACACCCATTTTACGTCAATAACTCTTTATTTTCCGGTTTTTCGACTAATTGCCAGGTTTTGTTTTTATTCAAATTATTTATTTCGCTGTCCATTGCCCTTTTCCAGTAATTTGCCTCGTTACAGTTTAGCGCTTCCTCGAATGTTTGAGGTGCTATTACATTGCAATAATTTACATATATAAAATTAGACGCGAAATCTTCATAATTGTAGCGCAAAACAGGTTTCCTATCTCGAGCGGAACGTCCCAATTGTGTCTTTTCGGGAGTCGGACTGTTCTTTTTTACAGATATAGGTTTTGAATCACGATCTTGTTCGTCAAGACTTTGATACGATTCAGCTTCACTAGTCTCACTACTGGTATCGCTAGAGCTCTCATCTTGTAAGCCTATACATTTTACATGCTTTTCAATAACATCCACGTGTCAGGCATCGACAACTTAATTATCAACTAGAATTCTATATCCTATATCAGTGTAACCTAAAAGTACACCTAATTTCGCTTTGTCGTCCCATTTCGACTTTCTCAATTGTTCCGGAATTCAAACGAAAACCCTACTACCGTATAACTTTAAATATTTAACATCTGGTTTTACTTTGAAAAATATTTCGTATGGAGTTTTGCTTTCAAGCGTATTTGCTAACGACCTGTTTTTTAAGTACGCTGCTGCCTTAATTACCTCGGGCCAATACGATCTGTTGACATTTGCCTCTTTAAATAACATCTAGCTGTTTCCATAATAGACCGATTGTAACGTTCCGCTACACCGTTCAGTTCGTGTGTATACGGCGGGCACGGATTTATACTAATACCCTTTTCTTGTGCGAACTGGTGTACATTTGAATTTATGTACTCTGTGCCGTTGTCACATTGAATAATTTTGACTTTTTTACCGGTCAGATTCTCTACTAAGTTTACAAATTCTGTCATACGACCACAAACTTCAGACTTGGCCTTGATACAGTATACTTTGGCTAATTTACTATAATCATCGATAAATGTTACGAAATATTTTTCGCCTCTATACCCTTCCGTTTTATGCGGCCCGTTTACATCAGTGTGGATTATCTCTAAAATTTCACTCGCGCGTTTTCTATTATTTTCGAATGGCATGTTATGCATTTTACTTTCGATACAAATTGCGCATTTCATATAGTCAGACTCAATATTCTTTGGTAAGCCGTGTAACATTTCCCTCTTACATAGAATATTTAGGTAATTAAAATTCACGTGTCCTAGTGTGCGATGCCATTGTTCTTTCAACGACATTTCATTTTTAGTACTTTTAGCAACATTACAATCTACTCCCTTTCCTTTAGTTTGATTTTTTATAATACTTTTCATATAACGTAAATTATTTACTTTATGCGCCGTCGCGATCAACTCTTTCGTACACATATTGCAAATTCTTGAAGTATCACCAAATGAAACTATCTTATTTTTGACCGTTACTTGGTTGTAACTAACGATGTTTTTTTTCATGTCTTTGACATAAAACACATTGTTTAACGTTATCTCCTTTAATTTATCGAACGCAAAAAATTCAGTTGTGACCTTACCTACTTTAGTCGCTCGAGTTGCTTCACCATTTCCTAAAAGTACATTTACCGGTTTTTTCAGATTTACAAATTCGCTAAATAGTTCCGGATCATTGATAACATGGTCTGTACAGCCGCTGTCTAGAATCCAGACTATTTCTTTATCGCCCGATTTCGTTTGTTCGCTATTTACCTCGGATGTATTTATCTGGACCATAAAGGTATTTAATTCGTTGCGTGATTCGCTATGTTGACCTTGACTGCTTGCCGATGAATTGTACACCACTCTGTAGAAACCTCTGCTTCTGCCGCTTTGTTGATATCCACGGCCGCGTGACCTTCTGCGCCTTGGGTTGCCTCGTCCTCGGTAGCCCGATGAGTTGAGTCGGTAACAGTTCGATTTTTTGTGGCCAGGCTTGCCGCAGTAGGAACACTCCTACCATACGACCGCTCTCTTAATGAGGGCAGCACTACTCGAATCTATGAGAATGCAATATAGAAATGTACCACACTCTCAACACAGAACAATTCTGCTTTGAGCGAATCTAAAGAAACGGACAATTCTGCTTTCAGCGAATATAAGAGAAAGGAATTCTGCTTTCAGCGAATATAAACAAATTCTGCTTTCAGCGAATACACATTACGCTTTCAGCGGCTAATTAATAAAATAAAATAAAAAAGATTCGATATGTATAATTATGGGTAGTCATGGATCCCGTATGAGAAAGAATGGTGCAAATGATTCGGACGATCTAAAGAACGTGAAAGAAACGCAGAGGCACGGCGTGAAGAAACTATTGACGATCGCCGTTCCAGATTGTCTGTGTTACGACCAGCCACCTAAACGTACGTTAATCGAATTCTTCCTACGTTCGGACAAACATCGTGTTACGGCCACCCGCCTAAGCGATCGATATTCGAACAATCGAAGTCCTCACGACCGGACACCTAAACATCATATTACGACCACCTACTTAAGTATTCGATAAGACGCGTTCTCACGGACATCCCACCCTGTCAATCATCCGCCCCTTCTCCACCACTAGCGACATTATAAAAGACCTTACAGGACATAAGCAGAGTTAGTCGAGATCATATTATAAAAATAAAGTGCCAAACCTTTAAAAGTGCTATTCATTTAAAAACCTGTGAACTTTCTACGTGTCATTTTGGCGATCCTGCCAGGATCCATTCAACATCACGAAGAAAAACTTCCAAAGGGGGCTTTCTACGGAACTCCGGACGAAGGGACTACGAGTGCCACTCTGTCGTGATACGTAAGGATCCAACGAACCTAAGGTAAAAGCTGGCGTTTGAACATTACCGATTAAAACCACCCAGCATTTCCTCTCAAGACTCAGACTCATCCTCGTTATCCTCTGAGTCCTCAATATCTTCAATAATGACTGCCTCTGGACCTGCCGCACAAGAGAACGTGCTACGGCAACTCTTGGACAGGATGCAACGGATGGAAGAAGGAATCAATCAACAATTGACAACTCTAGGAGAAGAAAACCAAAACCGTGCAAAAGAAATCCAAAATATTGCAGAGCAGCTGAAACTGGTCACCCTCACTGAAGATGCGTCTACTATTTCGAGGATCACCAGACGAAGCGGCGGAGATCAAAATAATCAACAAGAAGATGAAATGCATACGGCCCGTCAACCACCCCAAAATTCAACAATCAGGCCAAACGAACTGATGAAAGCAGTTGACGCCATTCGAACCATCGAGACCTTACGAGGACGAGATGATGTAGGTGTTGAAGATTTTATCAAATCAGTCAGGTATGCCAGGAGTAATTGTTCTGAGAAAACATTATTACTAAAATTAATTCTGATCGAAAAAATTACGGAAAATGCAAAAAGAAGTATTCGATATACATCAATTGAAACGTATGAAGAACTTTACGAAGTACTCCGTCAAAACGTTTCAATACCTAATACTGTTAGTAGTTGCCGTAATAAGTTACAACAAATACGACAAGGAGCAACTGAAACAGTACAGTCTTATAACCTACGATTTAGACAGCAACTCAACGAATTAATTTACGCCGTTCAAAATAAACACCGAAATCCAATTTCAAGAAGGATAGCTATAGAAGAAGAAGAAACAGAAGCTACGATTAACCTTTGTTGGAATTGGAATTTATATTTTGTTTGGGTGTGTGGCTTAGGCAGCAATTTAATTTAGAACCTTTATTTTATTATATAATAATAGTGTCTGATAATACTTATACTTAACTTGTACTGTCTTTTATCTCTCCTCTAATAGAACCAGCACGACGATTGTATGTATCAAAAACGCATCGCAAAAGCATAGTGGCGCCACGGGTGTTAATCGTGTTGAACAATTCACCCATTACAACACGCCTCCTTGAATTTTCAACATTATACATCAATATTTATTTTTTTTTCATATACTTATACAGTAGTTGCTTCAATCCTTACTTACTAACATACTATCATTCTAAATTTTATATTTAATCTTTTAGTCAGTCTTTTCTTCTTAAAAATTCACATTAATTTCAGTGCTTCCCTATTTTTAATAAATTTCGCTTTATCTAGACTTTTCGTTAATATGTCTGCCAAATTACATTTCGAATCGATTTTTACAATGTCAATCACACCATTCTCATAATTTTCATTAATGTAGTGATATTGCACCTTGATGTGCTTAGAGTTTTTCGTATAATTGCCAAACTTTGCGATCGCTACTGCGCCTGCGTTATCCTCATACATTTTTATCGGTTTCTCTATCTTTAAATCAAATGATTCATTTAACAAATTTCTCAAAAATAAAACTTCTGTTACTGCTTCTGACATAGCAGTATACTCTGAGAAGGTTGAACATTTAGTTACCATATTTTGTTTACGCGTTTTCCAATAAATCAAATTGCCGTATAATCTTATTATAAATCCAGTTGTGGATTTTCGATCGATATTATCGCCTGCATAGTCCGAGTCGACCATGCAGTCTAGTTTCTCTTTTCTTACATCTTTATCGGAATAAGTTAATTTTAGGTCTTTTGTTTTGTATAAATATTTCAAGATTCTTAAGGCATATTTAAAATGCGTCTGGTTATAACTGTTTTGAAATCTACTCAAGTAGTTAACGCTATAAGCAATATCTGGTCTCGTACCTGTGCTGATATATAATAATTCACCGATTAAATTTCTATACTCTACCCTTTCATCGATTTCGGTAGCTTGTTCTAGTTTTAAATTACTCTCCATGGGAGTATCATACAATTTAGCATTTTCCAAGTTATACTTTACAGCCAATGATCCAATATACCTTGCCTGACTCAAAGTCATTCTTTTTCTATCTTCACTATAATCTATATCGATTCCTATGTAGTTCCCAACTTTACCTAAATCTTTCATAGAGAATCTTTGCATTAAACTCGCTTTAACTCCATTAATTTTATCTTTGTCTTTACAACAAATCAAAAGATCGTTGACAACAACTAAAATGTATATTGGATCCCTGCCTGTATTATTTACATATAAGCAGTAATCATAGTTGCTCCTAACAAAATTCAACGTTTCAACACATTTATTAAAGCAATCGTACCAAGCTCTTGGACTTTCTCTAAGGCCATAAAGAGATTTTGCAGTCTACATACTTTATTTCGTCCTGTTTCATAGCCTAAAGGTTCGTTAATATATACTTCTGATTTTATTGTACCGTTGAGAAAAGCTGTCTCAACGTCCATTTGTTCAATAAATAAATTATTTGCACAACAATAGCTTAGTAGGATTTTAAAAGTTTGCATTTTGCCTACTGGCGAATAAACATTTTCGAGATACTCCCTTTGTTGAAAACCTCTAACAACCAATCTAGCTTTGTACGTGTTATCATTTTTCTTTTATAAACCCATTTTACGTCTACTATTTTCTTATCTTTTGGTTTATCAACAACAGTCCATGTGTTATTTTTTATTAGACTTTCCATTTCCGAGTTTATAGCCTTGTGCCATTTTCTAGATTCTCTGGAATTTATCGCCTCCTCAAATGTTCGGTACGCTAGCATCCACGTAGTTTACATAAATATAATGCGTTATAGGGTTACCAAATCTACTTACAAGATTTCTCTTTCTACTTGAAGCTCTTTTTCCTACCGAATTTTCATTTTCATTTTGGACATTGTCCAACTCATTATTATTTTCCCTTTCATTATCGCTAGTATCATCAAAGTTATCCTTTTCATCTACATTGTTTTGAGCTAATTCATTATCAGATTCATTATCATTTTCATTAATCTCGTTTCCTATATTCAAATTTATAGAGTTGTCATCATCAAACTTTCTATATACTCATTATCATTCGTCTTCTCTAAACAAATTAATTCTGTGCCCTTTTCAACTACTCTAACATGCCTAGCATTGATTACCTTGTTGTTTACCAAAACTCTATAACTGTTATTATTATAGCCTACCAGTATGCCTACTTTTGCTTTATCATCCCATTTACCTTTTCTCAAGACCTCGGGTACTCTTACAAACACTCTACTACCATATATTTTCAAATGTTTTACATTGGGCTTTTTGCCGAAAAAAATCTCATACGGAGTTTTGTTTTCCTGAGTATTGGCTATTGTACGGGTTTTCAAATAAGCGACCGTTTTCATAATTTCAGGCCAATACCTGTGATTCATTTTTGCCTCTCTCGCTAAACATCTACCTATGTCCATTGCAGATCTATTGAATCTTTCTGCAACTCCATTTAACTCATGTACGTAAGGAGGGCACGGCAATAATTCAATACCTTTATGTTTAATGAAGTTGTAAATTTCTTTGTTTAAATATTCTTTGCCATTGTCGCATTGCAATTTTTTAATTTTCTTATTAAATTGATTTTCGACCAAATTTGAAAATTCTATAAAGCAACTTGCCGTTTAACACGTTGAGTGCGGTGCCGATTTCGCTAGACTTTCCGCTCAGCCGGCAGCGCTCGGCTCGGTGTCGCCCAAGCGCGTGAGCATTTGATGCCGAGAATCCACGCCGCTTAAACGAAAAATCGATTGCCGGTCCCCAGGGACCGGCCGGCTGAACGGAAAGTCCACTGCCAGTCCCTAGGGACCGGCGTAGCACTCAACGTGTTAAGCTTTACTTTTGATACAATAAATTTTGGTGCATTTACTATAGTCATCTATAAAAGTTAGAAAATATTTTTCTCCACCATAACCGGTGGTACTATGTGGACCATTCAAGTCTGTATGGATTAGTTCCAAAATTTCAGTGGACTGGGTCCTTTTATTTTCAAACGGTACTGTTACGTATCCGTCTTGGAAATTTCCTTATATGGTGTTACAAACCCTTCTCAAGAAATTTCCTTATATGGAATCGGATGTGTGCACCCGACACCAACCGTCTTCTAGAAAATTCGAGACCAACGCAAAGCAAGGGCGCGGTCCTACGGGTCACGTAGAGTCAGTCCCCACCACCCTTTTTACTCTAGTTTTTGAGTATAAAAAGGGTGGCGACAAGGGCACCTCGGGTCTAGTTGAAGTCTAGAATCAGTTCGATACACGTCAGTACGTTCTTTTTCGGATAATCTCTGCAACGAGGAAACTCTGCGAGATCGGGTATTCAAGTCCCTTTCAAGCACTCACAGTAACTATACAGTACGTTGTCGGCTGTTAAGCATTATTATAATCGTTGTAATCCGCCCCCGTTTGCTCGTGTTCGTGAAAACCGAGAAGGATTAGATTCTTGCTTCGCGGAATCGAAACTAAACTTATTTTATTCAACTCATTTCAAACGTGCAACTTAGAGTTCAATTCATTGAATACCGCGACAATTACACACAACAATTGTAAGGTCCGGAATAGAGAATAAACTCATACTAGTTTAATTTACATACTATTGTACAATTATATTTACTGTCCAGAAACCCACTAAGGTGTACCTTTACCGCTCGAGGTACATCAATCAAGTTACGAGACCTAATACTAACGTTTCCTGCGGCTCCCTACGTTAGCCATACGTAGGTTCGTCCGCATATCACTCTCCTGAGGCTCCCTACGTTAGCCATACGTAGGTTCGTCCGCATATCACTCTCCTGAGGCTCCCTACGTTAGCCATACGTAGGTTCGTCCTCCACTCTACACCTTTCCTGTTCCCTACGTTAGCCATACGTAGGTTCGTCCACCATAGCCAACCTCCTGGAGCTCCCTACGTTAGCCATACGTAGGTTCGTCTCCACGTCTACTTCCTTAGGCTCCCAGTGTTAATAACAACACTGGTCAAGCCATTAACAATTACCATTTACCTAAATTAAGCCCCGGCTACGCAGCCGCCCCCTCCGGCTCGTAACAGTACATTAGCCATTTTACTCTGAATACAATTTGCGCATTCCATAATGTTATTTTCTAACTTATCTGGCAGACCTTCTACTAATTTACCATTTACCAGTTTATTTAAATATTGAAAATTTACATGAACCAACGCTCTATGCCACTTTTCTTTATTTGTCAATTTTACTGTATTTGCATAAATATCCCCTTTTGATTATCATATACAAAACTTTTCATAGTGTATAGACCATTTGTTTTGTCAGCGACAGCTATCAACTTTCTATGTTTGTTGTAAATTTTTGCAGTTTGCTCTTTAGCTGAAATAGTATTATTCTCAGTTATTTTGGAAAAACTCAGTAAATTCTTTTTTATACCGTCTACAAAATAAACATTTTTCAAGTTAACTTCTACTTCATTATAGTAATTTTTGAAATACGTTTTAACAGTACCTAACTTTGTTGCTTTCAAAATTTTGCCATCTGGCAATTTGACATCAATAGGATTTTTTAATTCAATGTAATCATAAAAATAATGTTCATTGTTGATAATATGATCTGTACAACCACTATCTAACAACCACTCGATTTCGTTGTCATTATTATACACATTTTTCTGTACATCATTCACGTTCACCTTAACCACTTGTGTTGCCCATGACTCTTGTGAGCTCTCCTTATGTTGCTCGCTGGATGATCCTGCAGCTTGATAACCTTGACCTCTGCCTCGACCATAGCCTCTTAGCATTGTACCTCTGCCTCGGCCCCTTGACGATCCTCGTTGGCCTCTGTGGTTCCATTGAGCTCTTCTACCCTGGTTGTATTGAGCTCCTCTGCTCTGGTTGTATTGAGCTTCTCTACTCTGGTTGTATTGAGCTCCCCTTCCTTGATCTGTTTGCTGTGCTTGCCAGCAGTCACGCGTGTAGTGTCCAGTTTTCCACACTGGTGGCAATTTCCTTTCGTATTTGCTGTAAAAGTGCTCACGTTAGCTTCAACAGTTCTTTGCTCGTCAGGCACTAAATCAATATAATCACCAATATAACAGTAGCTTGGTGGTAAAGCTTTAATTAAATATCTCATCTTTTCTTCTTCTGTTAGTTGTCCACCAGCTGATTTCAACTCATTACATGCTCTTTCAAAATCAACAAAGAATTCTTCCACAGTATTGTAGTTTTTGAGTTTGACGTCTTCTAATTTTCCTCTATTTATTATTTGTAGAGACGTTGATTTGGATGAATACATTTTTTCAAACCTCGATATCATCTCAAAGGTCGTTTCACATTCACTAATGTATTCTAATTGCTTATCTGACGTAGCGCTAATTAAAATTGTTTTTGCTTTTAGATCACTTCTCCTCCAAGCTTCTTCATTGTCAGTAACAGCTCTTTTTCTTTTTACAGGTTCTTGACAATCTTTATACTCCAGAATATTCATGAGTTGGAATTTCCAACTTGCAAAATTTATTCCATCAAACACTGGAATACTTATGTCGTCTATTTTGCTTGCCTAGACATTTCTTCTATTTCTTTTATTCTCAAATTATTGTCAATTTCAATTTTCGGAATCGAAGTTTCTTTCTGTGCTTGGTTTTATGTTTTGACTCTTATTAAACGTTTTAACGTCGTTTTCTATTCGTCGAACACGTGCTTAACCTTAAAGTTTTCACGTGCTTATCTAACCTTTACTTTGAACACCACGTGTACTCTTGATCCACGTGCATCGACTGCTTACACAAATTTAATCTACACGCCTTTTTAGTTTCAGCACCCTAATTACTTTTACTTTTGTTTCTGACTGTATTTATTTTAATTTACTTCGATTTTGCGTTTCTACGAGCCACTTAAATTTTTCTGGAACCAACCACGCTCTGCTACCATGTTGGAATTGGAATTTATATTTTGTTTGGGTGTGTGGCTTAGGCAGCAATTTAATTTAGAACCTTTATTTTATTATATAATAATAGTGTCTGATAATACTTGAGTGTAATAATCTATACTTATACTTAACTTGTACTGTCTTTTATCTCTCCTCTAATAGGACCAGCACGACGATTGTATGTAACAAAAACGCATCGCAAAAGCATAGTGGCGCCACGGGTGTTAATCGTGTTGAACAATTCACCCATTACAACAACCTTTACTAAAAGGTGGGACGCAAATCCGGATGGGTCATATGTCATTGGAAAGCCCTTGACGGGAGGAACACAATGGTGTGGGTAGGACGTCTTAAATATGTGACCTTGATCCGCTAGAGGTCAAAAACTAAAATGCCCCAAAACATATCATAAATTTTTTTTCTTATTTAACGAAGAGAAATCTTCGAAAAAGACACCCTAACCCAACATAACCCAACCTAACCCTAACCTTACCTAAATATGGCGGTGACGGTGCTGTATCTGCTGTGGTTTGCACGTTACACAGCAACATTCGCTTTTTTATCATAATCCAGCGTCAAGAGCGGGTCTACCTAGACGAAAACCTCTCGCAGAACAAAATTAACATAATTTTAGTTTTTGACCTCTAGCGGGTCAAGGTCACATATTAAAGACCTACCACCCACAGCATTGTGTTCCTCTCGTCAAGAGCTTTCCAATGACATATAACCCATCTGGGTTTAACGTCGAGCTTTTGAGTAAACTCAATAATATATTTGACCTCTACCGGGTCAAGGTCACATATTTAAGACCTCCCACCCACACCATTGTGTTCCTTTCGTCAAGGGCTTTCCAATGATATATGACGCATCCGAATTTGCGTCCCACCTTTTGGTAAAGTCCAACCGAAGCTACTCGAACATATGTGCTCAATCTCCGCAGAGACATAGGCATGCTCGTAATACCAAGTAAACCGAAATTATTAATAGAGGCACAAACAATGGCAGCCGACATGGAACTGTGGACTCGTGACGCGAATCGTGCCATGGAGCGTCGACAAGTGCCAACCAGAATTCCTCCACCTAAACAACAAGGGCAACGCCCAAATATACCAAGTGATCGACCAAACCACTCGATACCTTTGAAGTGTACAACGTGCGGAAAATTAGGACACACCAGTGACAAGTGCTACGCTCGAAATTTTCAAGTGGCCAACCAGGGAAAAATTCCACCACCAAGAGTGAACAACCTCAATTCTCAAGAGACAAAGTGACAGAAACAACATCCGAATCAACTGCACCACCGGAAAATTACTACAAATTTGCTGCAGAGTTCCAGGAATGTCGAGAATCGGAAGACTACTCGTGGACACAGGAGCAGAAATCAACATCCTCAAGCGATCAGTAGCTGAAAGAATAGAGCCGACAGAAAGCAAAACATTCTTTATGGGTAATGACAAACATACTACTCACGAGACGACTATAATTCAGATACAACAAATACCTCATACCTTTCACATAGTCCCTCATTCATTTCCTTTAATAGAAGACGGCATAATGGGCCTACCATTCTTAGAAAAATAAATACGAAATCAATAACGAATCATTAAAAATTAACGACAAAATTGTACCATTTCAGAAAACTACTCCTCACACACTGTCTCCGGGAAAAACAACAAACGAACACAATATCTAGACGGAAAACCTGTTCAAATATGCTACATCAACACTGGTAAGCAAGACCATCAGATTACAAACGAAATAGAATCAGATGATAAAATCGATCAAATTAACTTTGCAAAAATTATTAGAACTAAACATATTGATCCAAGTTTACGAGACCCTTTAGAGAAAATCCTTATTAACTATCTTGACGTTTTTAATTTAGAAACTGACTTACTTCCTTGTACATCCCTTACGGAACACGCTATTACGTTAAAATCTGAAAAACCTATTAATATAAGAAGTTATAGACCACCTGAATGCCATAAGCAAGAAATCGAACGACAAATTAATGATATGCTAGTTAAAAAATCATTAAACCATCAGACTCTCCTTATAACGCGCCGGTTTGGGTAGTTCCGAAGAAATTGAATGCTTCAGGTAAACGTAAATGGAGAATAGTAATCGACATCCGTAAACTCAATGAATTGACAGACCAAGACGCGTACCCATTACCTAATATAAATGAAATTGTGGACCACCTAGGCAAAGCAAAATTTTTTAGCGCGTTAGAACTTTGTTTAGGATTCCATCAGATCCCTATGAACAACAATTCTAAAAAGTATACAGCTTTTTCTACACCACAAGGACATTTCCATTACAATAGAATGCCATTCGGTCTCAAAAATGCTCCAGCAACGTTCCAAAGAATGATGGACACGGCGCTTCGCGGTTTAATAGGAAAACATTGTTTTGTTTACTTACAAGGAACTATACCGAACTGTCCGTCTCCGATTTCAATGAAACTTGGTGGATATATACTGAGCAACAAAATTAGCGCAACAAAAATTTTTATCAAAATTTCACTCAACTTTAAATAATTATAACTCCGTGAAAAATGACCGTATCAGATAAATTTTTGTTTTATTTTAAATCTTGAAGTCTCCACTTTCAGCAGAATTTGTCATATTTTGATTTCCTCCTTCCCCCTCCCCGCCATCTCCTTTAAAATGAGGTGATGTTTTGTTTAAAAAAGTTTGCACACTTTGACGCCTTCCACGGGGTGCAATGAATTTTTCCTGCAAATTTCACAAAAATTGCCGCAAAGTATAAACTATTCTGCACAAATTAAAAAGAAATTGAAGTCTCTCCGATTTTTTTTGGCGGAGTTATGAGTGTTACAAGTTACCTATGCATTTTACTCAGTTTCTGGTTGTTACCGCCAGCATTAGCGTTACCCAATGCACACCACGAGGAGGTTGCTGGCGAGATTTTGTGCATCATGTGTATGTGTGTGTGTATGTGCGTGTGCGTCTGTATGTGCGTGTGTTACATTTAATAGTGTGTGTTCCCGCCTCGTCTTTGATTAACTTCCTCAAGACGTTCCTGCATATTGATGCAGGATCTTCTTGCATCTTGAGGAATTTCGTGCCATATCTGTTGTAATCGCGACTCCAGTTGCTGGAGGCTAGTCGGTGGTCTCTCTAAATTTTGGAGCCTTCTTCCCATCATATCCCTCACATGTTCGATGGGATTTAAATCCGGACTCATTGCTGGTCGCACATGCATATACACACGATGCACAGAATCCGGCCAGGAACCTCCTCGTGGTGTGCATTGGTTAACGCTAATGCTGGCGGTAACAAACAGAAACTGAATAAAATGGATGGGTAACTTGTAACACTCATAACTCCGCCAAAAAAATCGTAGAGACTTCAATTTTTTTTTAATCTGTGCAGAATAGTTTATACTCTGCGGTAATTTTTGTGAAATTTGCGGGAAAAATTCATTGCACCCCGAGGAACGCGTCAAAGTGTGCAAACTTTTTAAAACAAAACATCACCTCATTTCAAAGGAGATGGCGGGGAGGGGGAAGGAGGAAATCAAAATATGACAAATTATGCTGAAAGTGGAGACTTCAAGATTTAAAATAAAAAAAAATTTATCTGATTCGTTCATTTTTCACGGAGTTATAATTATTTAAAGTTGAGTGAAATTTTGATAAAAATTTTGTTGCGCTAATTTTGTTGCTCAGTGTATTAAGCAGGTGAAAATAAGAGATCCGTATTTTTTTATAGCGGCCCAATCGCAAGTTTAGGGGTTAAAACCACCCCTTGAAGTTTCAGCAGAAAAATGGTATCTCGAAAACTATCACAGATATAAGAAAACTTCTTATGGAAAAGTTTCATGGTTTCTTGAGGTAAAACAAAAAGTGGTCACAAATTTTGTACAAAGTGCTTTGTTTATAACAGAAAAATTTATTGTTACATTATTTTAAGCGATACAAAAATTTACATTATGACAAAAAAGAACCGAGATTTTTTCTGAATCCATTGGTATATAATGATAGATTTGCCTCCTACAGTTTTGTAAATTTTCATATAATTCACAGACCGCCCGAATCCGCCGGGATACGGCCGCACGAGATATACGTGTATAGGCATACGGGCGGCTATGTCTATAAGATACGCATTTATTAATCACAGTCAGATCTTGTTTTCGCTGTATTCCGCGTCTCATCTGTTTAACAAAGGCTGGCATTGAGACATGGAGACATTACGATAACAGAATTATTATCGTGTATTTAACTTAACATATATATATCTTTATACGCACATCTATGCGGTAAAGAACAACTCATAATATACGCAAATAACAAATAATTGTTGAAATCACTTGTGTTGAAGATTAATTAATTTTGTTAAACGCTTCTCGGTCATGGTTATACTTTTCGATTACGATGTTAATCTTCATTTAAGAAACAATATTATTAAGCTTCAATCTCTAACTCACAATCAGTTCTCTTCGCCAAGATTTACAGACCTTTTCAAATACGCGTGGTTTAAGAGTGGCTATACAGGGTGAGGCACTAACTATTGCCACCTAGAATAACTCCGAAAGTATGATAGTAGTAGAAAAGTTTTTCTAACAAAAGTTGCATCGGACAACAGGGGCCGTGATATGACGTTAATGTTTTGTTGTTAGGTGGAGTTGCTTCAGAGATATGAAGGTCACCTTCGTTTTTTAAATGGAACGCTATGTTTTGGTACTTATTTTCTGATAGCGGCTATTGAGACAAATCCAACGAGGTGCAACATTAAGGTCTTCGAAGGTCAACAAAGGTCATTTATAACAAAAAAGGCGAAATAAACTTACATTTACAGAAGGTGTTCAAAGTGATTGCCATTGGCATCAATGCAATGCTGCAATCTTCTTATCACGGATTGAGTAGTATTTCTTATCATTGCGGTACTTATTGAATCACATGCTGTAACAATTTCTCCTCGTACATCTTCAGATCTCAATTTATCGTACAAATGTATTTAAGTGTATGGCGTATAGGATGAGAACGTTGAGGATATCTTTCAGCGTAGTTACCAAACCTGGCAATGACAAACAAGACACTGCGACAAACAAAACACTTGCGATATCGGAGGATATCGCAAGACAACAATAATAAAATTAGTATCGTCGAATCAAGCGATTGTAAACGATGTTTTCTTTCGAAGAACAAACCGATATGCTTCTCATTTACGGAGAATGTCAGCGAAATTCAGTTAGAGCTAGAGATTTATACGCTGAAAGATATCCTCAACGTACTCACCCTACACGCCGTACATTTAAATATTTGTACGATAAATTGAGAACAACAGGGTCCTTTGCCCATCAAAAAAGAGCCGGCAAAAGCAAGTAACTAACGAAGGAACGGAAATTGGTATTCTTGCCACTGTGGTTCGAGATCCTCATGTTAGTTCACGTCAAATCGCAAGGGAAGCTGGCGTAAGCCAGAAAAGTGTTCTTCGTGTTCTGCATCGCCATAAATATCATCCTTACCATATCAGTCTTCACCAGGAATTAAGTGGTACGGATTTCATGAATCGCGTTGAATTCTGCCGATGGGCTCAACTCCAGATTCAGAGAGATAATTCATTTATTAATTGGATTTTATTTACCGATGAGGCGACATTCACGAATCACGGTAATATTAATTTGCATAACATGCATTTTTGGTCAACTGAAAATCCACGTTGGCTGCGGCAAGTTGCACACCAAAGACCGTGGTCGGTGAATGTATGGTGTGGGATTATTGAGGATAGAATTATCGGCCCCTATTTCATCGAAGGGCATCTTAATGGTACGAAGTACACCACATTCCTTCAAGAAACATTAGGTTCGTTATTGGAAGAATTACCATTAGAACAAGAAACAAAATGTGGTATCAACACGATGGGTGCCCGGCACATTTTTCGCTGATGGCTAAGAATGAGTTGCAACGAAGATTTCCAAATCGCTGGATTGGACGCGGAGGAGCTGTATCGTGGCCGGCTCGTTCGCCAGACTTGACGCCTCTGGATTTTGGCTTGTGGGGATTCTTGAAAGACATTGTTTATAAAGAAGTTCCAACTACGCCTCAAGATATGCAAGAGAGAATTGTTACAGCATGTGATTCGATAAGTACCGAAGTGATAAGAAATACTACTCAATCCGTGATAAAGAGATTGCAGCATTGCATTGATGCCAATGGCAATCACTTTGAACACCTTCTGTAAATGTAAGTTTATTTCGCCTTTTTTGTTATAAATGACCTTTGTTGACCTTCGAAGACCTTAATGTTGCACCTTGTTGGATTCGTCTCAATAGCCGCTATCAGAAAATAAGTATCAAAACATAGCGTTCCATTTAAAAAAAACAAAGGTGACCTTCATATCTCTGAAGCAACTCCACCTAGCAACAAAACACTAACGTCATACCACGGCCCCTGTTGTCCGATGCAACTTTTGTTTGAAAAACTTTTCTACTACCATCATACTTTCGGAGTTATTCTAGGTGGCAATAGTTAGTGCCTCACCCTGTATAGAAAACAGGCCCCCTCATTTTGACAATCCAGTAGATTTTTGTTTCGGTGCAAATTCAGCACCAACATGTGACATTTGTGGAAATGCTGCTATTGTTACTTGTGCGTGGTGTAAAAAATCATTTTGCTTTCAACATTTTTTTACGGAATACCATTTCTGTGAAATTTATGTTGCGTAAATTCACAATCTTCATACTATTAATATTGTATTTTTTATATCATGATTGGAATGAATAATTCACTAACGAATAGTATATTTAATCTTCATTCGAAATGAAACGATATCAATTGTTAAATTTGACGAAATCATCCTCGTCCTATAGCGATCACATACACACATGAAAGTAAAGGAACTGGTAGCCTTCTCGAATTTAATGTCTACGATTTCTTTAATTTTTACATCAATTTTTTTATTAACGAATATTAATTTCCAAGCAATAAATTACTTCCTAATAATACCATCCTGCAATTCATACTAATGTAATTAAGATTACTGTTGTAAATTCTAGATGATCTTGCGATGATTAATAAATGCGTATCTTATAGAAATAGCCGCCCGTATGCCTATCCATGTATCTCGTGCGGCCGTATCCCGGCGGATTCGGGCGGTCTGAGTATTATATGAAAATTTACAAAACTGTAGAAGGCAAATCTATCATATTATATACCAATGGATTCAGAAAAAAATCTCGGTTGTTTTTTGTCATAATATAAATTTTTGTATCTCTTAAAATAATGTAATAATAAATTTTTTGTTATAAACAAAGCACTTTTTACAAAATTTGTGACCACTGTTTGTTTTACCTCAAGAAACCATGAAACTTTTCCATAAGAAGTTTTCTTATATCCGTGATAGTTTTCGAGATACCATTTTTCTGCTGAAACTTCAAGGGGTGGTTTTAACCCCTAAACTTGCGATTGGGCCGCTATAAAAAAATACGTATCTCTTATTTCACCTGCTTAATATATCCACCAAGTTTCATTGAAATCGGAAGACG
>NW_025791318.1:638789-666289 GCF_907164935.1 Osmia bicornis bicornis
AACTGGGTCAATAGATCAGCCATCGGCCGATACCCGAAGGGTTACGGACGAGCCGCGTTCGTGTACGACGGGCACGTCGTTCTCTACCTGAAGGGGCTTCGCGCGCGGTTCCTTTTTTAGTCGCCTTTTACGACAAGCCAAGGCGGCTGGAGACGTATTCTGAACCCCCCGTCTCCAGGGGAAGTTCAGTTCTATACTACACGTATGTAAGGGTACCGTATGCGAGATGCTACGTATAGTACGTACGCAGTTGGAGAATCTGTGGGGAAGAACGGGTAGGGTCGTGGTTCGCTAAGAGTCGGCCGGCGAGGAGAAGGATCAGGCCGGCCGGTCTCGATCCACTGTCAACGGGCACGGCGAGAGGGACCGTTCATGCCCGGGATGCTGCGAGGAGCGAGCGCAGAGGATCAAAGAAGAAGCCGCGGGTTCAACAACCGGAGGAGTGCCGAGACGCGAGCACAATCCGGGATTCAAGGTCGCCGCTTGGGAATCGCGCGTGCGAAAAAATTAAAATTTTAATTAGATTAATAAAATGTAATTTGAGATTTGGGAAGTATAATAAAGCTCAAAATTATCAGAATCTGGGTGTTATCGGAGGCTAGAATTGATGATTTGTGGTTGAAAGCCTCGTTGAAATTGTAAATGAGAATTAATATGTATCGTAACTGACTCTGAAATTGTCATGATGATTAAATGGAAATTAGTACTAAAGGTAATTAAAAATGGTTTTCGCGAAGTAAAGTTGGTGCGAGTTGTTTCCAAAATTCTATCAAAGGGAGAAGTACGTATTCGGACAATAAAGCATGAATTAATTTGGTTTTAGAAGTTTGAATTTTAAAACCGAGTGGCAGTTTTGAAGTTTTTGACGTCTCGTTGAGTGGGTGGGAGTCGCGTGCGAGCGGGCGATGCACGGATTGCGTCACCCGCTCGCAGGTAGTGGCCAGAACTGGGTCAATAGATCAGTCATCGGCCGATACCCGAAGGGTTGCGGACGAGCCGCGTTCGTGTACGACGGGCACGTCGTTCTCTACCTGAAGGGGCTTCGCGCGCGGTTCCTGTTTTAGTCGCCTTTTACGACAAGCCAAGGCGGCTGGAGACGTATTCTGAACCCCCCGTCTCCAGGGGAAATTCAATTCTATACTACACGTATGTAAGGGTACCGTAAGCGGGATGCTACGTATAGTACGTACGCAGTCGGAGAATCTGTGGAGAAGAACGGGTAGGGTCGTGGTTCGCTAAGAGTCGGCCGGCGAGGAGAAGGATCAGGCCGGCCGATCTCGATCCACTGTCAACGGGCACGGCGAGAGAGACCGTTCATGCCCGGGATGCTGCGAGGAGCGAGCGCAAAGGATCAAAGAAGAAGCCGCGGATTCAACAACCGGAGGAGAGCCGAGACGCGAGCACAATCCGGGATTCAAGGTCGCCGCTTGGGAATCGCGTGTGCGAAAAATTAAAATTTTAATTAGATTAATAAAATGTAATTTGAGATTTGGGAAGTATAATAAAGCTCAAAATTATCAGAATCTGGAAGTTATCAGGAGGCTAGAATTGATGATTTGTGGTTGAAAACCTCGTTGAAATTATAAATGAGAATTGATATGTATCGTAACTGACTCTGAAATTGTCATGATGATTAAATGGAAATTGGTACTAAAGGTAATTAAAAAATGGTTTTCGCGAAGTAAAGTTGGTGCGGGTTGTTTCCAAATTTCTATCAAAGGGAGAAGTAGGTATTCGGACAATAAAGCATGAATTAATTTGGTTTTCAAAGTTTGAATTTTAGAACCGGAATGGCAGTTTTGAAGTTTTGACGTCTCGTTGAGTGGGTGGGAGTCGCGTGCGAGCGGGCGATGCACGGATTGCGTCACCCGCTCGCAGGTAGTGGCCAGAACTGGGTCAATAGATCAGCCATTGGCCGATATCCAAAGGGTCGCGGACGAGCCGCGTTCGTGTACGACGGGCACGTCGTTCTCTACCTGAAGGGGCTTCGCGCGCGATTCCTTTTTTAGTCGCCTTTTACGACATTCAATTCTATACTTTTAAGTCGGAGCACCTAAGGGGTAGGGTAAGTAGGGTCGTGGTTCGCTGAGAGTCGGCCGGCGAAAGGAAGGATCTGGTCGACCGGCCCCGATCCACCGCCCGGCCCCGATCCACCGCCCGGCAGGCACAGCGAGAGGGACAGATCGAGCTCGCGATGCTGGAGAGAGCGAGCGCAGGGGAGGGAATCAGAAGAAGAAGCCGCGAATCAGAATCCGGAAGGGAGCAGAGACGCGAGCATAATGCGCCCGAGATTAGAGATCGTCGAGTGGAAATCGTGCGCTGCGAAGAATGTAATTTTGATTATATTGATGAATGTAATTTTCGCGAAAAAAATTAAAAATTGTAGAATTAACAGGGAGCTAGAATTGGTGTTTCGAAGTTGATGAATTGTATTAACATTAGAATTAAGATTGAGAAAAGTTCAGAATTTTGAATTTTAAATTAAACGTGAGAATCGGAAATTTGGATTTAGATTAAGACAAAATTATTAGTTTAAGTTTTACCGGCCAAATTATTGGGTTGGATTGAGTCCGTAATTTGTAATTAGCTACTTAATTTTGGGGCCAGATAGTGTAGAGACGTGGCGTTCGATTGCCATATTTGAGAAGTGAGAATTTAAGTATTAGAGATCAGGTAGTTGGGAGATCGGAATTTAAAATTAGACATCGGTATCTGGCTTCGGAATTCCGAGCGTCAACGAACTGTCAGATGTGAGGGATTAAAGAATTGGAGTGGCCAGCGATTTATGGCGAGCCTATACCCAAGGAAAGGTTACGGAAAATGTGGTAGACGGGCAGAAGGCAAGCAGGTAAGAGCTTTGTCGATCATCAGGGGCACGCGAGCCGTCACCGTTTGACCGGGTCCCTCCGAGGTGCACCGAGCGGCATCGTAAGAGTTGAAGTAGGACACACAGGGGAGTGGTTTTACAGCTTGAAAAATTTGTGCGCTTGTCGCCGATCAGGTAAATGCGAGTTGCCACTGTTGCCGTCGTTTGCCTAGTTTCCACGTTTTTACCAGATGTTGACTACAGAGTACCGTTGCGTTGTAAAGCTGCCGAGCTGCAGGCCTCGCAAACCTTGCAAACATGTGTTCCCGCGGCTGATAAGTCGATGATGCTTGCTGAGTCACAAAGGCGTCACAGTAATCTTCCCTGATCAATCCAGATTCACGAATATCTCGGGGGTCCAGCTCCAAATCCCTGCTACGAATTTTTCCAGGCACCAACTGCTGCTTCATATTCGGTATCCCTTGTCAAGGATTTCAGCTTCTCGTGATTGTTCAAAAAACGCCTCCAGCCACCGTTGGCAAGCAGTGCTCACTGCCGCAGCATCCCTGAACCCGCACTCTCGCCGAATTTTGCCGCGGTTTATGAGTCAAGGTTTCGGCCAAAGCGCGCACGTCACACATAACGGCCACAAGCACAGATAATGTGGCGGAGAACACATATACACTAAGCACCGCATAAACTAGTGTAAAGTAGATATAGATATAACAGAATAAAACGCGGCGAATAGGCACTTGTAACGATGAGTCACTAGAGCACGACACACAGCAAAGCGTTAACACTGCGAGGAACGTTGATAAGCGTAGAACGGCACAGAAACAGTAAGGCTATAGGGCTATAAAGAGCCAAGAGGAGCAACGTCAGACAAATACAAATGAGAATATGAACAAAATAAGCTAAAATAAAATAGAATAAAATAAAATAAACTCAATAAACAGAACAAACAGAATGCACGATCCAATACGAAGAGTATAACGGTAAGGGAGAGCGCTCGAGCGTCTCCCCACCACGACCTTCTGGCTGCGGAGCTCCCAAGACACGACCGTTCGCTACGGCAGCCCGCACGAGACTCCCATTCAATTCTATACTACACGTATGTAAGGGTACCGTAGCGGGATGCTACGTATAGTACGTACGCAGTCGGAGAATCTGTGGAGAAGAACGGGTAGGGTCGTGGTTCGCTGCGAGTCGGCCGGCGAGGAGAAGGATCAGGCCGGCCGGTCTCAATCCACTGTCAACGGGCACGGCGAGAGGGACCGTTCATGCCCGGGATGCTGCGAGGAGCGAGCGCAGAGGATCAAAGAAGAAGCCGCGGGTTCAACAACCGGAGTAATGCCGAGACGCGAGCACAATCCGGGATTTAAGGTCGCCACTTGGGAATCGCGCGTGCGAAAAAATTAAAATTTAATTGGATTAATAAAATGTAATTTGAGATTTGGGAAGTATAATAAAGCTCAAAATTATCAGAATATGGAAGCCATCAGGAGGCTAGAATTGATGATTTGTGGTTGAAAACCTCGCTGAAATTATGAGTGAGAATTGATATGTATCGTAACTGACTCTGAAATTGTCATGATGATTAAATGGAAATTAGTACCAGAGGTAATTAAAATGGTTTTCGCGAAGTAAAGTTGGTGCGGGTTGTTTCCAAAATTCTATCAAAGGGAGAAGTAGGTGGTAGAGCATGAATTAATTTGGTTTTCAGAGTTTGAATTTTAGAACCGGGGTGGCAGTTTTGAGGTTTTGAACGTCTCGTTGAGTGGGTGGGAGTCGCGTGCGAGCGGGCGATGCACGGATTGCGTCACCCGCTCGCAGGTAGTGGCCAGAACTGGGTCAGTAGACCAGCCATCGGCCGATACCCGAAGGGTTGCGGACGAGCCGCGTTCGTGTACGACGGGCACGTCGTTCTCTACCTGAAGGGGCTTCGCGCGCGGTTCCTTTTTTAGTCGCCTTTTACGACAAGCCAAGGCGGCTGGAGACGTATTCTGAAGCCCCCGTCTCCAGGGGAAATTCAATTCTGTACTTTTGGGGGAATCGTAGCCTAGGTGTAGTGAGGTGTAATTTTACGGGGGTGCGATGCAGGTGAAATGATGCCTCTTTTGAAGTAAAAATTGTGCGCAGGCTGGATGCGGAATCGTAGTAAATTATATTTATAATCGAGGGGGTTTCAAGATCATGGGCCTAGCTTATGCACAGGGGTTGAAAGCTTTGGAGTAAGAGCAGATGTGGGCAGTAAGGTGAGTGCGAATCCTGGGCAAAATGTAAATGTAGGGATAGTAAAGAAATAAAAACATAAAATAATGTGGGAATAGAAAGTAGGGGACGGTAAAGAACAACGAGAAATAGCTGAAAGCGAAAGGTTTGAAGTACGGCATACGGTAAATGTTGAATGGTGAATTTAGAGTTAAGCTGTACCAGGTGTCAAATAGGGTAGGTGCGGAAGTAGGTGGCGAGCAGTAAATGGGCGATGTGAAGGAAGGCGCAGAAGGAGGCGTCGTAGGATAAGATCGGTACGCGTTCACCGAGAATAATAGAGGAATAGTAAAGTGGGTACAGCGGGGCAGTAAAACAGAGTAGGGCAATGGCATAAACATGGAGACCTAACCGGGCGGCCAGGTGGAGACAAAGGAGGAGAAAACAATGAGGAGATAAAGAGGCCGAGGTTTACCGTTTTCATGAAACGTCGTCAGCAAAAGATATATATGTAAGGGCGCGCTTGGGCGCACAGTCATGCAGGGGGGGAACCCGTGCAAGGTTGCCAGAGTGTAGCGAGTGTGTAGGGGTGCCGTAAAGTGGGCTGTATCAATATCATGCAACAGGAGGGACAAGAGATAGGGAAGATGTGGTCAAAGTTCGCAAGGAATTGGTCAGCGAGGAGAAGGATCAGGCCGGCCGATCTCGATCCACTGTCACCGGGCACGGCGAGAGGGACCGTTCATGCCCGGGGATGCTGCGAGGAGCGAGCGCAGAGGATCAAAGAAGAAGCCCCGGAATTCAACAACCGGAGGGAGTGCCGAGACGCGAGCACAATCCGGGATTCAAGGTCGCCGCTTGGGAATCGCGCGTGCGGAAAATTAAAATTTTAATTAGATTAATAAAATGTAATTTGAGATTTGGGGAAGTAGTAATAAAGCTCAAAATTATCAGAATCTGGAAGTTATCAGGAGGCTAGGAATGATGATTTGTGGTTGAAAACCTCGTTGAAATTATAGATGAGAATTGATATGTATCGTAACTGACTCTGAAATTGTCATGATGATTAAATGGAAATTAGTACTAAAGGTAATTAAAAATGGTTTTCGCGAAGTAAAGTTGGTGCAGGTTGTTTCCAAAATTCTATCAAAGGGAGAAGTAGGTATTCGGACAATAAAGCGTGAATTAATTGGTTTTCAAAGTTTGAATTTTAGAACCGAAGTGGCAGTTTGAAGTTTTGACGTCTCGTTGAGTGGGTGGGAGTCGCGTGCGAGCGGGCGATGCACGGATTGCGTCACCCGCTCGCAGGTAGTGGCCAGAACTGGGTCAATAGATCAGTCATCGGCCGATACCCGAGGGGTTGCGGACGAGCCGCGTTCGTGTACGACGGGCACGTCGTTCTCTACCTGTAGGGGCTTCGCGCGCGGTTCCTTTTTTAGTCGCCTTTTACGACAAGCCAAGGCGGCTGGAGACGTATTCTGAACCCCCCGTCTCCAGGGGAAATTCAATTCTATACTACACGTATGTAAGGGTACCGTAAGCGGGATGCTACGTATAGTACGTACGCAGTCGGAGAATCTGTGGAGAAGAACGGGTAGGGTCGCGGTTCGCTAAGAGTCGGCCGGCGAGGAGAAGGATCAGGCCGGCCGGTCTCGATCCACTGTCAACGGGCACGGCGAGAGGGACCGTTCATGCCCGGGATGCTGCGAGGAGCGAGCGCAGAGGATCAAAGATGAAGCCGCGGATTCAACAACCGGAAGGAGTGCCGAGACGCGAGCACAATCCGGGATTCAAGGTCGCCGCTTGGGAATCGCGCGTGCGAAAATTAAAATTTTAATTAGATTAATAAAATGTAATTTGAGATTTGGGAAGTATAATAAAGCTCAAAATTATCAGAATCTGGAAGTTATCAGGAGGCTAGAATTGATGATTTGTGGTTGAAAACCTCGTTGAAATTATAAATGAGAATTGATATGTATCGTAACTGACTCTGAAATTGTCATGATGATTAAATGGAAATTAGTACTAAAGGTAATTAAAAAATGGTTTTCGCGAAGTAGAGTTGGTGCGGGTTGTTTCCAAAATTCTATCAAAGGGAGAAGTAGGTATTCGGACAATAAAGCATAAATTAATTTGGTTTTCAAAGTTTGAATTTTAGAACCGGAGTGGCAGTTTAGAAGTTTTGACGTCTCGTTGAGTGGGTGGGAGTCGCGTGCGAGCGGGCGATGCACGGATTGCGTCACCCGCTCGCAGGTAGTGGCCAGAACTGGGTCAATAGATCAGCCATCGGCCGATATCCGAAGGGTTGCGGACGAGCCGCGTTCGTGTACGACGGGTACGTCGTTCTCTACCTGAAGGGGCTACGCGCGCGGTTCCTTTTTTAGTCGCCTTTTACGACAAGCCGAGGCGGCTGGAGACGTATTCTGAACCCCCCGTCTCCAGGGGAAATTCAATTCTATACTACACGTATGTAAGGGTACCGTAAGCGGGATGCTACGTATAGTACGTACGCAGTCGGAGAATCTGTGGAGAAGAACGGGTAGGGTCGTGGTTCGCTACGAGTCGGCCGGCGAGGAGAAGGATCAGGCCGGCCGATCTCGATCCACTGTCAACGGGCACGGCGAGAGGGACCGTTCATGCCCGGGATGCTGCGAGGAGCGAGCGCAGAGGATCAAAGAAGAAGCCGCGGATTCAACAACCGAAGGAGTGCCGAGACGCGAGCACAATCCGGGATTCAAGGTCGCCGCTTGGGAATCGCGCGTGCGAAAATTAAAATTTTAATTAGATTAATAAAATGTAATTTGAGATTTGGGAAGTATAATAAAGCTCAAAGTTATCAGAATCTGGAAGTTATCAGGAGGCTAGAATTGATGATTTGTGGTTGAAAACCTCGTTGAAATTATAAATGAGAATTGATATATATCGTAACTGACTCTGAAATTGTCATGATGATTAAATGGAAATTAGTACTAAAGGTAATTAAAAAATGGTTTTCGCGAAGTAGAGTTGGTGCGGGTTGTTTCCAAAATTCTATCAAAGGGAGAAGTAGGTATTCGGACAATAAAGCATAAATTAATTTGGTTTTCAAAGTTTGAATTTTAGAACCGGAGTGGCAGTTTAGAAGTTTTGACGTCTCGTTGAGTGGGTGGGAGTCGCGTGCGAGCGGGCGATGCACGGATTGCGTCACCCGCTCGCAGGTAGTGGCCAGAACTGGGTCAATAGATCAGCCATCGGCCGATACCCGAAGGGTTGCGGACGAGCCGCGTTCGTGTACGACGGGTACGTCGTTCTCTACCTGAAGGGGCTTACGCGCGCGGTTCCTTTTTTAGTCGCCTTTTACGACAAGCCATAGGCGGCTGGAGACGTATTCTGAACCCCCCGTCTCCAGGGGAAATTCAATTCTATACTACACGTATGTAAGGGTACCGTAAGCGGGATGCTACGTATAGTACGTACGCAGTCGGAGAATCTGTGGAGAAGAACGGGTAGGGTCGTGGTTCGCTACGAGTCGGCCGGCGAGGAGAAGGATCAGGCCGGCCGGTCTCGATCCACTGTCAACGGGCACGGCGAGAGGGACCGTTCATGCCCGGGATGCTGCGAGGAGCGAGCGCAGAGGATCAAAGAAGAAGCCGCGGATTCAACAACCGGAGGAGTGCCGAGACGCGAGCACAATCCGGGATTCAAGGTCGCCGCTTGGGAATCGCGCGTGCGAAAAAATTAAAATTTTAATTAGATTAATAAAATGTAATTTGAGATTTGGGAAGTATAATAAAGCTCAAAGTTATCAGAATCTGGAAGTTATCAGGAGGCTAGAATTGATGATTTGTGGTTGAAAACCTCGTTGAAATTATAAATGAGAATTGATATGTATCGTAACTGACTCTGAAATTGTCATGATGATTAAATGGAAATTAGTACTAAAGGTAATTAAAAAATGGTTTTCGCGAAGTAGAGTTGGTGCGGGTTGTTTCCAAAATTCTATCAAAGGGAGAAGTAGGTATTCGGACAATAAAGCATAATTAATTTGGTTTTCAAAGTTTGAATTTTAGAACCGGAGTGGCAGTTTTGAAGTTTTGACGTCTCGTTGAGTGGGTGGGAGTCGCGTGCGAGCGGGCGATGCACGGATTGCGTCACCCGCTCGCAGGTAGTGGCCAGAACTGGGTCAATAGATCAGCCATCGGCCGATATCCGAAGGGTTGCGGACGAGCCGCGTTCGTGTACGACGGGTACGTCGTTCTCTACCTGAAGGGGCTTACGCGCGCGGTTCCTTTTTTAGTCGCCTTTTACGACAAGCCGAGGCGGCTGGAGACGTATTCTGAACCCCCCGTCTCCAGGGGAAATTCAATTCTATACTACACGTATGTAAGGGTACCGTAAGCGGGATGCTACGTATAGTACGTACGCAGTCGGAGAATCTGTGGAGAAGAACGGGCAGGGTCGTGGTTCGCTAAGAGTCGGCCGGCGAGGAGAAGGATCAGGCCGGCCGGTCTCGATCCACCGTCGACGGGCACGGCGAGAGGGACCGCTCATGCCCGGGATGCTACGAGGAGCGAGCGCAGAGGATCAAAGAAGAAGCCGCGGATTCAACAACCGGAGGAGTGCCGAGACGCGAGCACAATCCGGGATTCAAGGTCGCCGCTTGGGAATCGCGCGTGCGAAAAATTAAAATTTTAATTAGATTAATAAAATGTAATTTGTGATTTGGGAAGTATAATAAAGCTCAAACTTATCAGAATCTGGAAGTTATCAGGAGGCTAGAATTGATGATTTGTGGTTGAAAACCTCGTTGAAATTATAGATGAGAATTGATATGTATCGTAACTGACTCTGAAATTGTCATGATGATTAAATGGAAATTAGTACTAAAGGTAATTAAAAAATGGTTTTCGCGAAGTAAAGTTGGTGCGGGTTGTTTCCAAAATTCTATCAAAGGGAGAAGTAGGTATTCGGACAATAAAGCATGAATTAATTTGGTTTTCAAAGTTTGAATTTTAGAACCGGAGTGGCAGTTTTGAAGTTTTGACGTCTCGTTGAGTGGGTGGGAGTCGCGTGCGAGCGGGCGATGCACGGATTGCGTCACCCGCTCGCAGGTAGTGGCCAGAACTGGGTCAATAGATCAGCCATCGGCCGATATCCGAAGGGTTGCGGACGAGCCGCGTTCGTGTACGACGGGCACGTCGTTCTCTACCTGAAGGGGCTTCGCGCGCGGTTCCTTTTTTAGTCGCCTTTTACGACAAGCCAAGGCGGCTGGAGACGTATTCTGAACCCCCCGTCTCCAGGGGAAATTCAATTCTATACTACACGTATGTAAGGGTACCGTAAGCGGGATGCTACGTATAGTACGTACGCAGTCGGAGAATCTGTGGAGAAGAACGGGTAGGGTCGTGGTTCGCTAAGAGTCGGCCGGCGAGGAGAAGGATCAGGCCGGCCGGTCTCGATCCACTGTCAACGGGCACGGCGAGAGGGACCGTTCATGCCCGGGATGCTGCGAGGAGCGAGCGCAGAGGATCAAAGAAGAAGCCGCGGATTCAACAACCGGAGGAGTGCCGAGACGCGAGCACAATCCGGGATTCAAGGTCGCCGCTTGGGAATCGCGCGTGCGAAAAATTAAAATTTTAATTAGATTAATAAAATGTAATTTGAGATTTGGGAAGTATAATAAAGCTCAAAATTATCAGAATCTGGAAGTTATCAGGAGGCTAGAATTGATGATTTGTGGTTGAAAACCTCGTTGAAATTATAAATGAGAATTGATATGTATCGTAACTGACTCTGAAATTGTCATGATGATTAAATGGAAATTAGTACTAAAGGTAATTAAAAATGGTTTTCGCGAAGTAAAGTTGGTGCGGGTTGTTTCCAAAATTCTATCAAAGGGAGAAGTAGGTATTCGGACAATAAAGCATGAATTAATTTGGTTTTCAAAGTTTGAATTTTAGAACCGGAGTGGCAGTTTGGAAGTTTTGACGTCTCGTTGAGTGGGTGGGAGTCGCGTGCGAGCGGGCGATGCACGGATTGCGTCACCCGCTCGCAGGTAGTGGCCAGAACTGGGTCAATAGATCAGCCCTCGGCCGATACCCGAAGGGTTGCGGACGAGCCGCGTTCGTGTACGACGGGCACGTCGTTCTCTACCTGAAGGGGCTTCGCGCGCGGTTCCTTTTTTAGTCGCCTTTTACGACAAGCCAAGGCGGCTGGAGACGTATTCTGAACCCCCCGTCTCGAGGGGAAATTCAATTCTATACTACACGTGTGTAAGGATACCGTAAGCGGGATGCTGCATATAATGCGTACGCAGTCAGAGAACCTAAGGGGAAGAACAAGAAGGGTCGTGATTAGCCAAGAGTCGGCCGGCGAGAAGAAGAATCAGGCCGGCCGGTCTCGATCCACTGCCAACGGGTACAGCGAGAGGGACCGTTCGAGCTTGGGATGCTGCGAGGAGCGAGCGCAGGGGATCAAAGGAGAAGCCGCGAATTCAGAAACCGGAGGAGAGCCGAGAGGCGAGCATAATATATCCGGGATTCGAGGTCGCTGATTGGAGATCGCGCGTCATGTATATGCGATTTTAATTGGATTTGATTAAATTGATGTAATGTAGAGAAATTTAAAATGTAATAAAATTCAAAATTTATCAAAATCTAAAATTCAAAGCAAAACTAGAATTGGTGTTTCGTGTTTGAAGAACCACATTAAAATTATAATTGAAAATTCATACGAACCAAAACCTTGAATTCTGAATTTGCCAAGAAAATTAATTTTAAAAGTAACTAAATGCAATTTTCGCGAAAAGAAGAAAGTTGGTGCAGATTGCTTTCAGAATTAATTATCGGAGAGAGGGGTAGAGGTTCGGAAAATGTAGCATGTATAAAAATTGGATTGTCGAAATTTGGGTTTTAGATTGGGCGCGAAAGCTAGCAGTTTTAAGCGCCTCGTTGGGCGGGTGAGAGGCGCGTACAAGCGGGTGATGAACGAATTACGTCACCCGCTCGCAGGTAGCGACCGAAACTGGGTCAATGGGTCAGCCGTCGGTCGGCGTCTAAAAGGGGGTGCGAACGAACCGTGTTCGTGTACGAAGGGTCCGATGCTGCCGATCTGTAGGGGCTTCGCGCGCGATTCCTTTTTAGTCGCCTTTTACGACATTCAATTCTATACTTTTAAGTCGGAGCACCTAAGGGGTAGGGTAAGTAGGGTCGTGGTTCGCTGAGAGTCGGCCGGCGAAAGGAAGGATCTGGTCGACCGGCCCCGATCCACCGCCCGGCAGGCACAGCGAGAGGGACAGATCGAGCTCGCGATGCTGGAGAGAGCGAGCGCAGGGGAGGGAATCAGAAGAAGAAGCCGCGAATCAGAATCCGGAAGGGAGCAGAGACGCGAGCATAATGCGCCCGAGATTAGAGATCGTCGATTGGAAATCGTACGCTGCGAAGAATGTAATTTTAATTATATTGATGGAATGTAATTTTCGCGAAAAAAAATTGAAAATTGTAGAATTAACAGGGAGCTAGAATTGGTGTTTCGAAGTTGATGAATTGTATTAACATTAGAATTAAGAATTGAGAAAAGTTCAGAATTTTGAATTTTAAATTAAACGTGAGAATCGGAAATTTGGATTTAGATTAAGACAAAATTATTAGTTTAAGTTTTACCGGCCAAATTATTGGGTTGGATTGAGTCCGTAGTTTGTAATTAGCTACTTAATTTTGGGGCCAGATAGTGTAGAGGCGTGGCGTTCGATTGCCATATTTGAGAAGTGAGAATTTAAGTATTAGAGATCAGGTAGTTGGGAGATCGGAATTTAAAATTAGACATCGGTATCTGGCTTCGGAATTCCGAGCGTCAACGAACTGTCAGATGTGAGGGATTAAAGAATTGGAGTGGCCGGCGATTTATGGCGAGCCTATACCCAAGGAAAGGTTACGGAAAATGTGGTAGACGGGCAGAAGGCAAGCAGGTAAGAGCTTTGTCGATCATCAGGGGCACGCGAGCCGTCACCGTTTGACCGGGTCCCTCCGAGGTGCACCGAGCGGCATCGTAAGAGTTGAAGTAGGACGCACAGGGGAGTGGTTTTACAGCTTGAAAAATTTGTGCGCTTGTCGCCGATCAGGTAAATGCGAGTTGCCACTGTTGCCGTCGTTTGCCTAGTTTCCACGTTTTTACCAGATGTTGACTACAGAGTACCGTTGCGTTGTAAAGCTGCCGAGCTGCAGGCCTCGCAAACCTTGCAAAACATGTGTTCCCGCGGCTGATAAGTCGATGATGCTTGCTGAGTCACAAAGGCGTCACAGTAATCTTCCCTGATCAATCCAGATCCACGAATATCTCGGGGGTCCAGCTCCAAATCCCTGCCACGAATTTTTCCAGGCACCAACTGCTGCTTCATATTCGGTATCCCTTGTCAAGGATTTCAGCTTCTCGTGATTGTTCAAAAAACGCCTCCAGCCACCGTTGGCAAGCAGTGCTCACTGCCGCAGCATCCCTGAACCGGCACTCTCGCCGAATTTTGCCGCGGTTTATGAGTCAAGGTTTCGGCCAAAGCGCGCACGTCACACATAACGGCCACAAGCACAGATAATGTGGCGGAGAACACATATACACTAAGCACCGCATAAACTAGTGTAAAGTAGATATAGATATAACAGAATAAAACGCGGCGAATAGGCACTTGTAACGATGAGTCACTAGAGCACGACACACAGCAAAGCGTTAACACTGCGAGGAACGTTGATAAGCGTAGAACGGCACAGAAACAGTAAGGCTCCAGGGCTATAAAGAGCCAAGAGGAGCAACGTCAGACAAATACAAATGAGAATATGAACAAAATAAGCTAAAATAAAATAGAATAAAATAAAATAAACTGAATAAACAGAATAAACAGAACAAACAGAATGCACGATCCAATACGAAGAGTATAACGGTAAGGGAGAGCGCTCGAGCGTCTCCCCACCACGACCTTCTGGCTGCGGAGCTCCCAAGACACGACCGTTCGCTACGGCAGCCCGCACGAGACTCCCATTCAATTCTATACTTTTTTTTTTTTTTTTTTTTTTTTTTTTTTAGTTTGACAGCAAGAAAATACATTTGCGTACGCGAGGGACCCGTCGGGTTAGGAGGGGTCTCGGGCAGTGTAGGACTCGAAGGTACATACCAAAACAGGTTTCCCTGAGTTGGATCGTTACAGTACCCTAATACCCACTAAAAACTTGCTCCGTATCAGCCACAGACACCTCCGGCAACCCCAAAGGGCCTTGATGGAGAGCATACTGTGTAGCCACGATGTTGCTTACCCATCGACCCCCTCGGACGACCTAAAGGCGTTCAGTCGCCCAAGAACGTCGCGAATAAACCCCATCGCACCTCCGCTCATGGCGCAGGCTCGTTTTGGCCGACGGTGATTTCATTTAGCCACAGAAGGTACAGAATGCATTAGGTGGGCACCCTGCAGCCGCTGTGCGTACACACCGCCGACAGTGTGAAATTTTCCTTGAAGAGTTGTTTCCCTAACCGTGTTTTTGCTACGCAGGAAATGGGTGGGATAGCTGAGTCGCTTGGTCATCAGAGGCCGCAACGCACATTTGGGCGAGCTAAGCCTCTCAATGGGCGAGTCTCAACCTGGAAGAGGTCACGACAACGCAGGAGAACTCGCGAAATTGCGAGACAAGGAGAACCTGAGCCGCCTGGTCACCAGCGACCGCACCACACATTTGGGTGAGCTAAGCCTCTCGATGAGCGGAATTCAGGTCGGGAATTGGTTACGCGCACTAGGAAATGCACGCATGAGAGCGAGCGAAAGGAAGGCTTGGGTTGCCTGGACACCAGCGACCGCTACGCACATTTGGGCGAGCTAAGTCTCTTAATGGGCAAATACCAAGCATAGGTGGACTCGCGAAAGGGCACTGCTCGCACGCAACGATGCCCTTCAAAACGCGTACCGAACCGACCTGGATCGCCTGGACATCTGCGGCCAAAACACAATTTTGGGTCGATGGACGAGTTCCAGGTTAAGGATAAACGCGTAGGGTGATTCGTCTCCGTGGGAAGCTCGTGTGAGCTCGCGGCAGGTAACGCCGGATCGCCTGGACATCAGAGGCAGCAGCACCGGGTTAAGTGAGCTGTCCTCTTAATGGGCGAAATCCGATTTCAGGAATGGAAGCGTAAGGTACCGCGTGATCGGAGGAATGTCGATGCGCGAGGGTTCCGGGTCGCCTGGACGCCAGTGACAGCAGCACTCGTGAGAGTGAGCTGGACCACCCGACGGGCGAGTTCCAGATGAAGGAGGGGATGTGAAGCGTAACGCGTTAACGGGGGAGTGCTCGTGAGAGCCCGCGGATGGGGGGTGCCCGGGTCGCTTGGACACCTTTGATCGCAACACGCATTTGGGTGAGCTAAATCTCTCGATGAGCGAATTCCGGGCGTGGAAGAGGACGCGAAAACTTTTCGAGCGAGGGGATGCTCATGCGAGAGCACGCGGTAGCACTCGGTAGGCTCGTGTCGTTTGTCGCAAGCGTTCATTCATTCATTCAACTTCTATTCGTTTGATTCTATGCTACGCGTATGTAAGGGTACCGATTCAATTCTATACTACACGTAATTCAATTCTATACTACACGTATGTAAGGGTACCGTAAGCGGGATGCTACGTATAGTACGTACGCAGTCGGAGAATCTGTGGAGAAGAACGGGTAGGGTCGTGGTTCGCTACGAGTCGGCCGGCGAGGAGAAGGATCAGGCCGGCCGGTCTCGATCCACTGTCAACGGGCACGGCGAGAGGGACCGTTCATGCCCGGGATGCTGCGAGGAGCGAGCGCAGAGGATCAAAGAAGAAGCCGCGGATTCAACAACCGGAGGAGTGCCGAGACGCGAGCACAATCCGGGATTCAAGGTCGCCGCTTGGGAATCGCGCGTGCGAAAAATTAAAATTTTAATTAGATTAATAAAATGTAATTTGTGATTTGGGAAGTATAATAAAGCTCAAAATTATCAGAATCTGGAAGTTATCAGGAGGCTAGAATTGATGATTTGTGGTTGAAAACCTCGTTGAAATTATAAATGAGAATTGATATGTATCGTAACTGACTCTGAAATTGTCATGATGATTAAATGGAAATTAGTACTAAAGGTAATTAAAAAATGGTTTTCGCGAAGTAAAGTTGGTGCGGGTTGTTTCCAAAATTCTATCAAAGGGAGAAGTAGGTATTCGGACAATAAAGCATGAATTAATTTGGTTTTCAAAGTTTGAATTTTAGAACCGGAGTGGCAGCTGTGAAGTTTTAACGTCTCGTTGAGTGGGTGGGAGTCGCGTGCGAGCGGGCGATGCACGGATTGCGTCACCCGCTCGCAGGTAGTGGCCAGAACTGGGTCAATAGATCAGCCATCGGCCGATATCCGAAGGGTTGCGGACGAGCCGCGTTCGTGTACGACGGGTACGTCGTTCTCTACCTGAAGGGGCTTCGCGCGCGGTTCCTTTTTTAGTCGCCTTTTACGACAAGCCAAGGCGGCTGGAGACGTATTCTGAACCCCCCGTCTCCAGGGGAAATTCAATTCTATACTACACGTATGTAAGGGTACCGTAAGCGGGATGCTACGTATAGTACGTACGCAGTCGGAGAATCTGTGGAGAAGAACGGGTAGGGTCGTGGTTCGCTACGAGTCGGCCGGCGAGGAGAAGGATCAGGCCGGCCGGTCTTGATCCACTGTCAACGGGCACGGCGAGAGGGACCGTTCATGCCCGGGATGCTGCGAGGAGCGAGCGCAGAGGATCAAAGAAGAAGCCGCGGATTCAACAACCGGAGGAGTGCCGAGACGCGAGCACAATCCGGGATTCAAGGTCGCCGCTTGGGAATCGCGCGTGCGAAAAAATTAAAATTTTAATTAGATTAATAAAATGTAATTTGTGATTTGGGAAGTATAATAAAGCTCAAAATTATCAGAATCTGGAAGTTATCAGGAGGCTAGAATTGATGATTTGTGGTTGAAAACCTCGTTGAAATTATAAATGAGAATTGATATGTATCGTAACTGACTCTGAAATTGTCATGATGATTAAATGGAAATTAGTACTAAAGGTAATTAAAAATGGTTTTCGCGAAGTAAAGTTGGTGCGGGTTGTTTCCAAAATTCTATCAAAGGGAGAAGTAGGTATTCGGACAATAAAGCATGAATTAATTTGGTTTTCAAAGTTTGAATTTTAGAACCGGAGTGGCAGTTTTGAAGTTTTGACGTCTCGTTGAGTGGGTGGGAGTCGCGTGCGAGCGGGCGATGCACGGATTGCGTCACCCGCTCGCAGGTAGTGGCCAGAACTGGGTCAATAGATCAGCCCTCGGCCGATACCCGAAGGGTTGCGGACGAGCCGCGTTCGTGTACGACGGGCACGTCGTTCTCTACCTGAAGGGGCTTCGCGCGCGGTTCCTTTTTTAGTCGCCTTTTACGACAAGCCAAGGCGGCTGGAGACGTATTCTGAACCCCCCGTCTCCAGGGGAAATTCAATTCTATACTACACGTATGTAAGGGTACCGTAAGCGGGATGCTACGTATAGTACGTACGCAGTCGGAGAATCTGTGGAGAAGAACGGGTAGGGTCGTGGTTCGCTACGAGTCGGCCGGCGAGGAGAAGGATCAGGCCGGCCGGTCTCGATCCACTGTCAACGGGCACGGCGAGAGAGACCGTTCATGCCCGGGATGCTGCGAGGAGCGAGCGCAGAGGATCAAAGAAGAAGCCGCGGATTCAACAACCGGAGGAGAGCCGAGACGCGAGCACAATCCGGGATTCAAGGTCGTCGCTTGGGAATCGCGCGTGCGAAAATTTAGAATTTTAATTAGATTAATAAAATGTAATTTGAGATTTGGGAAGTATAATAAAGCTCAAAATTATCAGAATCTGGGAGTTATCAGGAGGCTAGAATTGATGATTTGTGGTTGAAAGCCTCGTTGAAATTGTAAATGAGAATTAATATGTATCGTAACTGACTCTGAAATTGTCATGATGATTAAATGGAAATTAGTACTAAAGGTAATTAAAAATGGTTTTCGCGAAGTAAAGTTGGTGCGGGTTGTTTCCAAAATTCTATCAAAGGGAGAAGTAGGTATTCGGACAATAAAGCATGAATTAATTTGGTTTTCAAAGTTTGAATTTTAGAACCGGAGTGGCAGTTTTGAAGTTTTGACGTCTCGTTGAGTGGGTGGGAGTCGCGTGCGAGCGGGCGATGCACGGATTGCGTCACCCGCTCGCAGGTAGTGGCCAGAACTGGGTCAATAGATCAGCCATCGGCCGATACCCGAAGGGTTGCGGACGAGCCGCGTTCGTGTACGACGGGCACGTCGTTCTCTACCTGAAGGGGCTTCGCGCGCGGTTCCTTTTTTAGTCGCCTTTTACGACAAGCCAAGGCGGCTGGAGACGTATTCTGAACCCCCCGTCTCCAGGGGAAATTCAATTCTGTACTTTTGGGAGCATCATAGCCTAGGTGTAGTGAGGTGTAATTTTGCGGGGGTGCGATGAAGGTGAAATGATGCCTCTTTTGAAGTAAAAATTGTACGCAGGCTGAATGCGGAATCGTAGTAAATTATATTTATAATCGAGGGGGTTTCAAGATCATGGGCCTAGCTTATGCACAGGGGTTGAAAGCTTTGGAGTAAGAGCAGATGTGGGCAGTAAGGTGAGTGCGAATCCTGGGCAAAATGTAAATGTAGGGATAGTAAAGAAATAAAAACATAAAATAAATGTGGGAATAGAAAGTAGGGAACGGTAAAGAACAACGAGAAATAGCTGGAAGCGAAAGGTTTTGGAGTACGGCATACGGTAAATGGTGAATGGTGAATTTGGAGTTAAGCTGTACCAGGTGTCAAGTAGGGTAGGTGCGGAAGTAGGTGGCGAGCAGTAAATGGGCGATGTGAAGGAAGGCGCAGAAGGAGGCGTCGTAGGGTAAGATCGGTACGCGTTCACCGAGAATAATAGAGGAATAGTAAAGTGGGTACAGCGGGGCAGTAAAACAGAGTAGGGCAATGGCATAAACATGGAGACCTAACCGGGCGGCCAGGTGGAGACAAAGGAGGAGAAAACAATGAGGAGATAAAGAGGCCGAGGTTTACCGTTTTCATGAAACGTCGTCAGCAAAAGATATATATGTAAGGGCGCGCTTGGGCGCACAGTCATGCAGGGGGGAACCCGTGCTTGGTTGCCAGAGTGTAGCGAGTGTGTAGGGGTGCCGTAAAGTGGGCTGTATCAATATCATGCAACAGGAGGGACAAGAGATAGGGAAGATGTGGTCAAAGTTCGCAAGGAATTGGTCAGCGAGGAGAAGGATCAGGCCGGCCGGTCTCGATCCACTGTCAGCGGGCTCGGCGAGAGGGACCGTTCATGCTCGGGATGCTGCGAGGAGCGAGCGCAGAGGATCAAAGAAGATGCCCCGAATTCAACAACCGGAGGAGAGCCGAGACGCGAGCACAATCCGGGATTCAAGGTCGCCGCTTGGGAATCGCGCGTGCGAAAAATTAAAATTTTAATTAGATTAATAAAATGTAATTTGAGATTTGGGGAGTGTAATAGAGCTCAAAATTATCAGAATCTGGAAGTTATCAGGAGGCTGGAATTGATGATTTGTGGTTGAAAACCTCGTTGAAATTATAAATGAGAATTGATATGTATCGTAACTGACTCTGAAATTGTCATGATGATTAAATGGAAATTAGTACCAGAGGTAATTAAAAATGGTTTTCGCGAAGTAAAGTTGGTGCGGGTTGTTTCCAAAATTCTATCAAAGGGAGAAGTAGGTATTCGGACAATAAAGCATGAATTAATTTGGTTTTCGAAGTTTGAATTTTAGAACCGGAGTGGCAGTTTTGAAGTTTGACGTCTCGTTGAGTGGGTGGGAGTCGCGTGCGAGCGGGCGATGCACGATTGCGTCACCCGCTCGCAGGTAGTGGCCAGAACTGGGTCAATAGATCAGCCATCGGCCGATACCCGAAGGGTTGCGGACGAGCCGCGTTCGTGTACGACGGGCACGTCGTTCTCTACCTGAAGGGGCTTCGCGCGCGGTTCCTTTTTTTAGTCGCCTTTTACGACAAGCCAAGGCGGCTGGAGACGTATTCTGAACCCCCCGTCTCCAGGGGAAAACCTAACCTAACCTAACCTAACCTAACCTAACCTAACCTAACCTAACCTAACCTAACCTAACCCTAACCTTTTTTTTTTTTTTTTTTTTTTTTTTTTTTAATAAGAGAGGAAATGCATTTGCGCACGCGCGGGTTGTTCCCTCATTCACTCTATTCGGCTGGTGAGGGCCCGGGCAGTGTGGGACTCATACCCGCCCTGAGGGGGCAGCCTGGCGCCCGTTTGGTGGAGGCAAACCCAAAGAGGCAACCCCAGAAGGGGGCAACCTGGCAACCCGACCCCGAAGGGTGGGGTTTAGCCCAAGAGTAGGTCACAGCCCAGAAGGGGCGACCTTGAGCAGGTAGTCCAGAGGGGACAGTCCTGCGGCTGGATATACTACCCACTAAAACCTCTCCCCTGTGTGGGCCGCCAGTACCTATACCTATCCTTTGGGATATCAAACAGGTTACCAACGTAGCCACAACGGCGTTTTGGCAATTCAATGCATTTCGCATTATTCCGTCCTCCCGCAAAAACGCCATGTAACATGGGGCATCTGCGGATCCACGCCGTTGCACCTCCGATCTAGCGGTAAGGACATTTTAAACCTGAGAAATACACGCAGGAATTTTTCTTCAGCAACGGCCGGCACCGGGGCATCCTCCAGGATCGCGCCTTCCCGGCGTGACCGCGCCACTCTTCGCCTGCCTAGCATTGCCAGGACAGGGGTTGTACTTCAGCACGGCCAGGACAGGGACATCGTATCTCCACAGTTGACCGTGCCCCTCTTCGTCCTCCTGGTGGGTTGATATTGATGATGTGGCTTTTCCTAGATGTCATCACGCCCACCTGACCTGCCACGAGGACAGGCCGTTTTTCTTCAGCAACGATCGGCACCGGGGCATCCTCCAGGATCGCGCCTTCCCGGCGTGACCGCGCCACCTCTTCGCCTACCTAGCACTAATGCCAGGACAGGGGTTGTACTTCAGCACGGCCAGGACAGGGACATCGTATCTCCACAGTTGGCCGTGCCCCCTCTTCGTCCGCCTGGTAGGTTGCTGATGATGTGCCTTATCCCTGAGGTCATCACGCCGACCTGCAGAGGCAGGAACATATTTTTCTTCGACAACGGTCGGCACCGGGGGGATATCCTCAAGGATCACACCATCCCGGCGTGACCGCGCCACCTCTTCGTACGCTGCAACCCTCGATGACATGTCCCATACATGCTTTACACTCACACACAAACACTCAAATGCTCACTCACTCATGATAAGCATGCTTTGAATGTAAATGCGACAATCCATCTATCTAACTACAGTGAATGATGGATAATAACCCATGAGCCCACGGGGCCCATGAAGCCCATGATTAGAACATCCCATAAACAATAAGTAAATAACAGCTGAAAGCTAAAGGCAAACGCTAAAAGCTAAAAGCTAAAAGCTAAAAGCTAAAAACTAAAAATAAAGTAAAGTAAAGTAAAGTAACAGCTGACAGATGAATACAATAGTGAATAATAAACAGTAAATAATAGTCAATAATAGTAAATAATAATCAATAATAATAAACGTAATAACATAATTAAACGCGATTAAGGTGATTAAATAATAAAGGAGAATTGAGGAATTAAGAAAATAAGAATAAAGAATTTAAAATAAAGAAAGAAATAAAGAAAGAAAGAATGAAATACCGTGAAGGTATAGTATAGATACAATGAAATGAATTTCAAAATAATATAACCACAGATAATATAAACCATAAAATAGACACCTTCAAGATGTCGGGTGACAGAATATATACAGAGATATAACCTTAACCCTAACCCCTAATGTGTCAAAACAAGGATTGTCAACAGGAAGCAAGAACAGTGTAAGAAGACTCGTTAAGAATGGGAACAAGAACAAGATTACCTACTAAAAAGCCTGATAGTCAACTCAGAAAAAGGAAACAAGCAAGGTAAGATAATAATTACAATAATTGTAACAACGCACCATAAAATAAACAGGAATAGCACAACTTAATAACATGCATATTAATTCCCACAGAAAAGCACACTGTCACCCTATTACGACAGAACTATAAAATAACAATACCAGAGATAGACATCATGAATTAATTGAATTAAAGAATATCAAAGAAGAATCAGAATATCCAAGGATATAACAGGCGACAACCAAGGAAACGACAGTAAAATAAAATAAATAGTGATAAACAGTGATAACGCGGCACAAATAACTAAATATAAAATATAAGTATATTGAATATAGAATAACCGCATCAAAGCAAACCATAAATATATTAATTTAATCTACAACACTTTGTACCACCATAAATATAAAATTAAACTAAATCGTAACAGTAACTTTAATTCAGTTAATACAGAATGAATGAACAATAACGGAGTGAAAGAATGAACGAATTATCAGTGAAGTTATTAATAAAGAAATTAAAGAGAATGAAGTGAATAGGAAGCGTAAAGTATAAAGTGAAAGCCACGACCAGCATAATGTAATAATATAGGGTAAAGCAACGCAGTGTAATATAATGCAATGTAATATAATAATGTAAACAAATGTTATATAATAAATAAAGTAGAATATAAAATACAAGAAGTAGACTCAAAATATAACCGTAAAGCTTATTAACTAAATACTCTATTTCTATACCAAAGTAAATTATATGTTAAATGGTAAATGGTGGATGATAAGTGATCGTGTCAATGCAAATGTACATAGAACCAATTATTTCATGACATTTCAAAATAAGGAAATAAACAACACTGTAAATAATTCAAATCAAATATAAACTGTGTAATTCAGTTAAACACTATGCTACTGCATAGTGTAAGAATAAATCAATCAATCAATCAATAAGTAAAGTATTCTAAACTAATATTTAAAATGGTGAAATTAAACAGAACCCGCGCAGCATGAAAGCATTTGAATGGACAAAACCACTCATCATCACAGAAGAATAGCAAAATTAATTAAGATAAATCAAATCAAATCACCAACCTCAACTGGTCAGAATAAATAAATGAATGAATAACGAATAATGAATAAATGAATGAATGAATGAATGAATAAATCAAGGAAAAGAGAAACAACAGAATACTAGCAAGTACGAGTAAGGTAAAGTAAAATAAACCATTGAAAAGTAAAATTCAGAGATGAGATAACAAAGACAAATGACAATTATTTTCAGCAAACCCTAATGCGCCAAAGCCACGGTGTCAAAACTAGCATGCAAGGACTAGCTAAAAGGAACGACATTGAATAAGAGAACTGAATTGCAACTGAAAAGGAAAAGAAAAGAAAGGAAACAAGGTAAGGTAATGCAACATACTATAAAACAACAGTAATTACCCATACTGATGACATGACTATTAAATTTAAATTACAGAAACAGCCCACCATCATGGAAGAGCAACATTATGACCAGAGAAAGACGTCATGAATAAGCTGGATTAAAGGAAATCAAAGGAACACCAAAACATTAATGAATATCAAGGATGCACAGGGAAATCAAGAACAAATCAAGAAGCGATAATGAAACAAAATGTATAACAGCGATAACGCGACCTAATAAATTAGAGTAATAATAAATATATTAAATACAATATAAAATAAAGAATAACCATGGAAGCAAATCATAAATATATTAATACTAATACAATCTACAGAACTTTGTACCATCGTGTGTTAAAATAAACTAAATCATAACAGTTACTTTAGTTCAATTTTATTCAGGACGAATGAACAGTGACAGAGCGAAGGTAGTAATCAACATAGTATGATAATGTAATAATGTAATGTTCCGCAATATAACGTAGTGTCACGTAATATAATGTAAAACAGAAGGTATTATACTAAAGTAAAATACAAAATACAAATACAAGAAGTGTGTTTAATGAAATAATATAGTACAATCGTACAGATTATTAGCTACAATATTCCATCTCTTAACCAGAATAGCCTACAAGTTAAATCATAAATTATAAACTACAAATTATAAATTATAAATCATAAACCGTAAATAATTGTGGACACCGCTTGTCAGCACAAAGGAAAGAAATTAGAGTAAAATAAATTAAACCCTTTGACTATTAATCAGATAAACAATGAGCAAAGAACGAATGAATGACTGAATAAATAAATAGTAATGAGTAAATAATAAGTGAATAACGAAAGATTGAATATATGACTGCGAGCACAACTATAGAAATTAAGAAACTGGGAAATTGAGGAACCGAGAAATTGAGTAAATAAAGAAATAAGAAAAAGCGAAGAGGAAGTGAAAATGAAAATGGGAAAGTGTACTGCAAGCCGTAAAGTGTAATGTGCAAGCAAAATAACCAGCACAATACACTGTGATATAAAAGAAAAGAAAATAAAGAATGAATGATACCGTGAAGGTATAGCATAGATACAGTGAAGTGAATTTCAAAATAATATAACCATAGATAACATAAACCATAGAATAGACACCTTCAAAGATGTCGGGTAACAGAATATACATAACCTTAACCCTAACCCCTAATGTGTCAAAACAAGGATTGTCAACAGAAAGCAAGAAGAGTGTAAGAAGACTCGTTAAGAATGGGAACAAGAACAAGATTACCTACTAAAAAGCCTGATAGTCAACTCAGAAAAAGGAAACAAGCAAGGTAAGATAATAATTGTAACAACGCACCATAAAATAAACAGGAATAGCACAACTTAATAACATGCACATTAATTCCCACAGAAAAGCACACTGTCACCCTATTATGACAGAACTATAAAATACCAATACCTGAGAGAGACATCATGAATTAATTGAATTAACGAATATCAAAAAAGAATCAGAATATCCAAGGATATAACAGGTGACAACCAAGGAAACGACAGTAAAATAAAATAAATAGTGATAAACAGTGATAACGCGGCACAAATAACTAAATATAAAATATAAGTATATTGAATATAGAATAACCGCATCAAAGCAAACCATAAATATATTAATTTAATCTACAACACTTTGTACCACCATAAATATAAAATTAAACTAAATCATAACAGTAACTTTAATTCAGTTAATACAGAATGAATGAACAATAACGGAGTGAAAGAATGAACGAATTATCAGTGAAGTTATTAATAAAGAAATTAAAGAGAATGAAGTGAATAGGAAGCGTAAAGTATAAAGTGAAAGCCACGACCAGCATAATGTAATAATATAGGGTAAAGCAACACAGTGTAATATAATGCAATGTAATATAATAATGTAAAACAAATGATATATAATAAAATAAAGTAGAATATAAAATACAAGAAGTGGACTCAAAATATAACCGTAAAGCTTATTAACTAAATACTCTATTTCTTTACCAAAGTAAATTATATGTTAAATGGTAAATGGTGGATGATAAGTGATCGTGTCAATGCAAATGTACATAGAACCAATTATTTCATGACATTTCAAAATAAGGAAATAAACAACATGTAAATAAATCAAATCAAATGTAAACTGTGTAATTCAGTTAAACACTATGCTACTGCATAGTGTAAGAATAAATCAATCAATCAATCAATAAGTAAAGTATTCTAAACTAATATTTAAAATGGTGAAATTAAACAGAACCCGCGCAGCATGAAAGCATTTGAATGGACAAACCACTCATCATCACAGAAGAATGGCAAAATTAATTAAGATAAATCAAGATAGATCAAATCAAATCACCAACCTCAGCTGGTCAGAATAAATAAATGAATGAATAACGAATAACGAATAATGAATAAATGAATGAATGAATGAATGAATAAGTCAAGGAAAAGAGAAACAACAGAATACTAGCAAGTACGAGTAAGGTAAGTAAAATAAACCATTGAAAGGTAAAATTCAGAGATGAGATAACAAAGACAAATGACAATTATTTAGCAAACCCTAATGCTTCAAAGTCACGGTGTCAAAACTAGCATGCAAGGACCAGCTAAAAGGAACGACATTAAATAGGAGAACTGGATTGCAACTAAAGGAAAGGAGAAGAAAGGAAGGTAAGGTAACATACTATAAAATAACAAAATTACCCATACTGATAACATGACTATTAAATTTAAATTACAGAAACAGCCCACCATCATGGAGAGCAACATTGAGAGCAACATTATGACCAGAGAGAGACGTCATGAATAAGCTGGATTAAAGAAAATCAAAAGAACATCAAAGCATTAATGAATATCAAGGATGCACAGGGAAGAACAATCAAGAGACGATAATGAAACAAAATGTATGACAGCGATAACGCGACCTAATAAATTAGAGTAATAAATATATTAAATACAATATATAAAGAATAACCATGGAAGCAGATCAAATATATTAATACTAATACAATCTACAGAACTTTGTACCATCGTGTGTTAAAATAAACTAAATCATAACAGTTACTTTAGTTCAATTTTATTCAGGACGAATGAACAGTAACAGAGCGAAGGTAGTAATCAACATAGTATGATAATGTAATAATGTAATGTTCCGCAATATAACGTAGTGTCACGTAATATGAAATATGATGTAAAACAGAAGGTTTTGTACTAAAGTAAAATACAAAATACAAATACAAGAAGTGTGTTTAATTAAATAACATAGCACAGTCGTACAGATTATTAGCCACAATATTCCATCTCTTAACCAGAATAGCCCACAAGTCAAATCACAAATTACAAACCACAAATTACAAATTACAAATCATAAACCGCAAATAATTGTGGACACCGCTTGTCAGCACAGAGGAAAGAAATTAGAGTAAAATAAATTAAATCAAATCCTTTGACTATTAATCAGATAAACAATGAGCAACGAATGAATGGCTGAATAAATAAATAGTAATGAGTAAATAATAAGTGAATAACGAAGATTGAATGTATGACTGCAACCACAATTATAGAAATTAGGAAACTGGGAAATTGAGAAACCGAGAAGTTGTGTAGGTAAAGAAATAAGAAAGAAAAGGAAAGAGAAGAGGAAAGTTGCAATGCTGTAACCAAGCATAACCAAAACAATGCGCCGTAAACATAAATTGGATAAGTTGAATTCAATTAAATTAATTTTAATCAGATTAAATTTCACAGAAATTACAGAATTTAACAAAATTTACGGATTTCACCGAACAGCAACACGAATGAAACATGAAGCATGACAGCACGATTACCTGGTTGACTAAACACGCCCGTACCCAATAGTTACGATAAATTATAAATTGCAAGTTATAACTGCGATTGTAAATTGTAAACAGCCACGGGCGATCATGTTCACACAAATGCGGGAGTAAGAGTAGTGATTTACCCCGAATTTACACCGAATGAGATCTAAGAGATCCAAGGAGATCTAAGGGATCTAAGACGATCCAAGGATAATCAGAGC